>NC_057803.1:670116768-670179563 GCF_018294505.1 Triticum aestivum
TTTGGTTTTGTAGATGTTGATATATTTTTATAGACTTGTCAAACTTAATGAAGTTTGACTTAGGACAATCCTATAACTTCAATTATTGTGAAACAGATAGGGGTAATAAGTGACAATTCTATGAAGTTATATTTCTTTTCATGAACTGTGATGGGATAACTATATATAGACTGGAATAGTTAAATGCTATTAAGTGATGGTTCTGTCTATAGATGCTTGCAACAGTGCAGAGGAAGATGACATCGGATGAACCAAAATTTACTGAACTCCATCAATCAAATTCAGTATGAAATAATATATGTTAGTAATGAACAGAAACTGTAAGCAGGAGGAAGTCGAGCAGTGTTACCTGAGATTTATCCTTACTAGCACAAATGTCCGTGCGTTGCAACGGGAGAAAAACTTGCATGCTATTTTTATGTTCACCATCTTCCCTTATGTCTCCAATTTATTCGGGCCATTCTCCCATTGGAGAGTGCAGTTCCTTCGTTTCCCAAATAATTTAGATCCGTGCACCAGTCTCTACTTATCAATTCACAAGAGGACTTGTTAATACGTCAACCAATGTCATATATAAATTTATGTAGTTAAGAAAGTAAGATAGGACTATTTAACAGGTGAACAAAATATGAAGGTTTATTAGCTTGCTTCAATGCTGCCCTGCCCTGCCCGCTCCTTGAGCCGAAGGGAGTGGCTGAAGCGTGGCATGGTCTCCAACCCATCCCATACGGTGTGAAGGCTAATACTATATTCTTGCAATGATGATGTAGACACATATTTAGGATTCTCGGCATTCAAATGCTTGGGGGTCTTAGATCCGGCAACCTTGGAAGCGTTGGTGTTCCGTGAAGCATTTTCTCTTGCTCTTGATCTTTGTCTATCACATGTGATCATAGCATCAGAGTGCAAGGTTGTGGTCAATGACACCAAGGAAGGCACGGGTGGGTAGTATGCAAGCATTATTAAGGAGATTAAAGCGGAATCAAGATAATTCGCAAGATGCTTCTTATGAGCGTCTTCGAGAGACTGAGTCGGCACATCATCTAGAGATTGACGAAATCGTCACATAAACCTTCATAGACAACGGGAACTTCTCCTGACATTAAATACACATCGCTGAAAGGCATGAAATGAACCCAAGAAAATGCGAACACAAGTGCCAAGTCTAGAACTTGTACCCTTGTGAGCTGGAGTATGGTTTTTCTCCTAACCATCCAACCATAGGTTGGTTCGCAGAGCATATATATTCTAATGCACGCAGATTAAATATGTGCCCTTAGGATCCTCGTGCTCATTAGATAGCATTGTCGACTTGCTTTTTTACCGTTAACCTGTGCGAACAAAGACCAGTGGCCATGAATTAGGATTGGCCGGCTCCATTTAAACTCGATATACTCAATATTTTTTAGGCTATCAAGATAATCGTCATACTTTTGCATCTTAATTTTCTAGAGCAACTCATTGTACCGTCCAAGATGTAACGATATGCATAAACATCTAGGCTTAACCTATGCAAAGATGCATCTTAGGTACTATTGTTTTTATCTCGGCCTCTTTGAGAGTTATGTCATCTAAGTTATTTTAGAAGCATATATCCATTTGTTACCTCTAAGTGAAAAATTGTGTGTGCCTTTAAGTATTCCTTTTATCCAATCCTAACTTCCGCTGGCTAAATTGGCATACTCTAGCAATCGTTGCACCTCTCATAATATTTCTGTCACGGAAAATCTAGCGTAACAAAATAAAATGAAAAAGAAAGCATCCCAGTCCCAGCAATATAGTTCATAAATACCAGAAATCAATTGAACATGCTATTGATCATGCAAACCTCACGCACAATGCTTACAAAACACTCAATCTAGTAGTAATAAACATCAGCCATGAAACGCTTATAATCAGTGCCAGCAGTCGGTATCTCTCTCGTAGCATTAGTAGCAGCACCAAACAAGCACCGACAGCACAACCCAAAACAAAGATATTTTTACCTTGCAAAATCTCCCCCTCTTTCTCTCCTTCACCTTGTATGATAGCAAGCGGCCGCAACACCGCAACTTCAGAAAATATAATAATCAAGCCGCAAGTAGTAGCATCATAGTGTAGTCTCTCATCCAAATTGTAGAGAACGAGCAGTCAATAATTTCATCTTTCATTCAGCCCCATTGCCACGGACACCGACCTCGCTCCCTACACCCTCAGCTCCGTTGCCTGTGCAATCCCGCATCAGGGTCAAACACGAGCGCTCCTCCGGTTCTCTGACCTGCCTGTTAGCTCATCCTCCCCTGATCTCCCTTGGCGCGACCTCTCACAGCCCAGCCATGTCCTTCGACTTCCTCTCCCTGCAGCGCCGCCTCCCCTGACGACTTTTCCTCCCGCGTCGACCTCATCTGCCTCTGCATCTTCGCTGAAGTAGGGGCTTGCGGAGCAGTCAGATCGGCAACACGGATAAGAAGCAGCGACCCTCGCTAACCAAGACACTGTTTGGGATCCCCTGGAGGAGAGTGTGCTCCCGTCCCCTAGCCGCTGGGATGTGCCGCGGAACACCCAATGATGGAGATCGTTCTCCCATCTCCCAGTCGGCGTGCCCTGCGGCAAGGCCGCCTAGATCCGGGGTTAGATAGGAATTACGACCCAGCGCGCCGGCAACGGCCACGACCCAGGGGTCGGCTGCACTGCGGAGCAGAAAAATCTTGGGCAGTGGCTTGAGACGTGGTTGGATGACTGGAGCGGAGTTATCTCGATCTTGTTTTCTAGTTGAGGAAATCAAGGGGAAATCGATCATACGACTTATCAGCATCATCGATTCTTCGTATTGAACGGGGTGATCGCAGCACCACAGGGCATCGGCGGTGTCGATCCGGCAGTGTGGAACGGAGCAGCGGCACAACAAGGGATCTTGGGACGGTAGCAACTTGACCCACGGAAGCTCCTGGCAGCACGAGCGGAGGTCCGGGGCAAGCCTTCTTGTCTGCTTCTCCTCCGCCTCTCAAATTGATATTTGTTGAAGGGGTTGGTGTAGTTTGACTCCAACTCAGGTCCGTAGGGAGGGGACATTTTGCCCATGCGTTAGTACGTATAGATATAGATTATCAAACAATAGAAGGACTCTTTTGAAAAATACGCGACGGTGAACCCGGAGACCCAATCCGTGCTTTATTATTAGGGAGAGATATCACACTGTGAATTTTAATCTCAAACTGTGGTGCCAGCACACATCAAAATATGCAGCTCTCCTTATGCGTTAACCTCATGAGCAGAAAAAGAGAAACCACCAATACCTGTCGGAGTTACAGTAAAGTTACTTTTTGTTCACCTGACTTGAGAACCAAATATCTAAGTAAAGAATATGAACACAGCAGGACCTACTTTCAATAATCTAACAGAGATAAGAGTTCACAGAAACAAAAGAACTGAGGCTGCATTTATTAGGATTTTATTTTTCTTCCTATTCAGGCAACACAAGAATCTTACCTTTGTCACATCAATACGATTAACTAATGGCCTGTATATACAGCAGGTCCACTGAAGCATTAGCTGTAATAGATCTGATACTGCTCAGTAAACTGATTTGATCAGTGTGGATACATTTTACTCTCCAAATTATTACAAAATCATTACAATCAACTGCCAAAAGGCATGAATGAAAAGCAGCAAGCAACACAAGAAGGTCAAATATTCCGTAACCAACATAACCAAAACTAGGACATAAATGTAGTAATAACCAATTACTACTTCTACATAATACTTGGTACCACAAATACAGGACAAATACTGAAAATACACTTGAAGCTCCAGGCCTCTAACACATACACACACACTCTTGGCAATACTACTCGCATGGTGTAATAATAACTGAAACCATCACCTGGGTGTCTCTATACCTATTCCAGACATGTGGGGCCCAGTTGAAAACGTGCTCGATGATGGAGGATCGCGAAGAGCCGAAGCTGCAGGTGAGGAGCACACAACCAGACATTCTGTTTTGCCATGCTCGAGCACCAGTTTCTCCCTCCAGGTGCTTCGCATAGCCTTCAGCTTGTCAGCCACCTCGGTCATGGAAGGTCTCTCTTCCCCCCTGGCGCTCAAGCACATCCTTGCCAGCTCAGCAACTTCTCCCAGAAGCATCTCCATGCTGTCACCCACTATGCTTGTGTCCAGTATGCCATCAAGGCTACCATCCTTCATCGCGAGCAGGAAGGACGATGCAAGGCTCTTGCCTTCCTTGGGTCCATCGTGGTAGATGGCCGTCTTGCCCGTGATCAGCTCCAGCAACACAACACCAAAGCTGTAAACGTCGCTCTTCTCTGTTAGCTGCCGCTCCTGCAGGTACTCAGGGTCGAGGTAACCCATGGTGCCCTGCACCAATGTCATAAACTGAACCTCATCCTTGGGGAGCATCCTTGACGCCCCAAAGTCGGTCACTTTCGCCATGTAGTTCTCGTCCAAGAGAATGTTCATAGACTTAACATCCCCATGTACTATAGGCCGGTTCATGGACAGATGCAGATACGCCAGTGCTTCTGCTGATTCTTGAGCGACCCTGAGACGGGTGTCCAGAGAGGGAGGTGGACTTGTGTAGTTACGATGGATGAACGCAAAGAGAGTGCCATTAGGGATGAACTCGTAGACCAGCATTGGAACTTCCACCTCTAGACAGCACCCTAGAAGCCTGACCACATTCCGGTGGTTGGTCTGTGAAAGTATAATAATCTCCTGTACGAATTCGTCAGTTTCGGCCACGTTCATGATCTTCGAGCGCTTCACAGCCACTACCCTGCTGTCCTTGAGAATGCCCTTGTAGACAGTGCCATGACCACCCCTGCCCAGTTCTCTGCTCTTGTCAAAATCATTTGTAGCCTTCTTCAGATCTTCTTGCGTGAATATTCTCAATGTATCAACTTGTTTTGACATAATTTGGTGATATAATATCTGACCACCATTCTGATCAAAGAATCTTTCCTTCTCTTTCTTCATCCTCCTTTTCTGATACTCGGCCCGTAGAGCCAAGATGCAAACCATGAGGAAGACGACACTGATGGATATGCCTGGAAATCATGACAGTTAATTACCATCAGTTCAGCTAGCAACGTTGCTCACATTTGGCTAAAACTTAGTGCCATATATAGTGCAATCATGCCATTGTTTTTCTATATGACCGTGTCCAAACTGAACTTGGATTTATATAACTGGCCTAAAAAGTGCAATTAAGTAGTGTGTGCACAAGCGGTGTGCAAAATATTTTGACTGTTAACAATCCCATTACCTAACACAATTTTCAGCGCTCTCTTTGGGTCAGATCGAACGCAGGGTATGCTCTTTGGATCGTCACTCCTGAATCCTGATGAGCAAAAACAGGTGTAGCTTCCCACAGTGTTTCTGCATTTACCTTTGCAGGGATTCAAGGATTGGTTGCACTCATTAATGTCTGTCATTTCAAGGAAGTGAAGAGCATGTCAACATGGATCAACAGAATATTGCATTCCATAAACAATAAGCTGACAGAAAGGAGATAGTATAGGTTGATTCTGCTAGATGCATATACATACCTTGGCACCCTCCTTGTAGGTATGGATTGCCTTCATAACCTTGAGAACAGCTGCAGCGGTAACCGGAGCCATTGGGCACATCAACACATTCGCTGTTCATGGCTTGGCAGGCAGACTGTGATCCCATCTTTGTGGCTTCCAAACAACTTTCATTACCAACAACCCAATCGAGTACCAAAGGAACCCCATCTGTATGCTTACTTGCGAAATTTGTAGAGTTAACATAGGAATGATCAAACTTGAACCAGTCCTTCACAGCAACGAATGAGTAGCTGCAAGGACTGAAAGACTGGATGGTAGAGTTGTATATAGGTGGTAGTGGCTGGGATCCAGCGAGGAACGCGCTGATGTTTCCTGAAACAGGGGCCTGGCAACAACCCATGCCAGAGCACTCTGTTCCATTATAGATGCTGCTTGTGTCAAAGCAAGATGAAATGCATGAGTCAGCGGTATAGTACTCAAGCTGGTTCTTGCCCTCGGCTTGTCCCACAAGCACTGCAAGTACACCACAGCCGATTGATGCCAACTTGTTCTTGGTGTTGGAAACCGTATGAAAAGGATCAAGATATAAGACGTCCAAATCACTGGTGCTATTACTGCCATTGCTGTAGTTACATTGTGATGATATTTGTGGGTTCTGAACACGAACCTCACCCAAGTTAAGAGTGATGTCCAGTACTCTAAGTCCGTTTGAGCCCAGATATGCTCCAGTCTCATTGCATGTGACATTAAAGGATTCTCGGAAGCAGCCTTTTTTAGTGCCGAATGGGTACGGAATGCTCACATTGCCACAATTGCCTGGGCAGCCAGGCAGTGCCATGCTGATGCTCCCAGAGGTCCCAGACCCATAAGCAACAGTAGTACTATGTTGTAGGGTTAGGGTGGCGACGACAAGTATTAAGAGCTTCTGACCTGTAGGCAACAACCAAGACATGTATCATGTACATATCAATCTATAAAGGATGGATGCATGTTATAGTAACTGATGTGGGTAATTTGTTCCCCCAATACTAAAAAATTGCCTAATACAGTATACTAGTAGATAGCAAATACTGCTTTCTTTCAAAATATGTCAACACCATTCCTTCAATCCAAACACTGTTTAGTGGAGATCCCTTAAAACTTTAATCATGTGGAATGAATCGGTAGTTAGTTCAGAGTTTGATCCAACTCCTAAAAGCATTTCGACCCAACAATCTAAGAACTGGATGAAGAAAATAAATGTATTTCCAGTCTTTGAGAGTAAACACGGATTCTGAATGTCTCTCTAAGTTATTCTCTGATTTCAAGTCTTTTTTCACCATATAAGAATTGAACTATGCAGCTCAAGCACACATTAAGGCGCACAGTTTTTTAGTGATTCATACTGGATGCATTTTTTCTGTTGTTCGAGCACCACCGCTTTTCATGTTTTTGTTCCATTTTACATCTTGAAGTAGAGAATTTTTGAAAAAAAAAAACCTCCTATAACTGAATAACACTCCAATCCCTATTGCCACCAAACACGGCCTTATTTCTTCCATGCCACTACTTCGTGAAACTGATTCCATACATGCCGGCATCGTCAAACCTCCATCTTCATCCCAACGAATAAGTGTGCAAAAAATCATTCTTGCCACTGATTTCACATGTAAAGTACTCCATCCCATAATATAAGAACATTTCTGACACTAGTGTAGTATTAAAAACGTTCTTATATTTTGGGACAGAGGGAGTAGTGAACTAAAAATCGTTCTTGCCACCGATTAAGTGCCAAAAAAATCATCAAACTCTACACTGCAGATTGCGTTTCAATCAATTTATTTATTTTGTTCCAGCAATACAGTATGCACATAATGTATCTATCTATACTGTTGTTTTCTTGCCATCTGCTCCAGGAAAGAGCATCAGCCAATTTCGAACAGAAGGAGATATATCGCTCAGGGAGTAGGGCACAAAGATTCATAAAGTCTTCTTCTACTCCCAATTTCACCGCCGGCACCACATACACGAGACAGGCAACAGATTGCGTCGTACGGCTAGGGTTCCCCGTACCTTACAGGGTCTGGTAGCCCCGAACATAGCGCGGCGCGGGGGCCGAACACGCCCGCGGAGGAGGACGGCGGGCGCGGGCAGTGTTGGGCGCTCGAATCCCACGTGGTGGCGGCGCCGGCTTGAGGAACCAGGGCCGCCGACCGCGAGAACTCGCCGCCGGCGGACGAGGGCCAAAAGGTGTCGCGCCGATGGTGGTGCGGAACGGGGGACGGGCATTTCCATCTGCGTCAGGCATCTCGGCGGCGGCCATGGCGTGCCGGGAGGCGGGGATTTGCTCAGGCAGGAGGCAGGTCGGAATTGAGAGGTGGGGGACTCGGCTGCGGGTGCGGGGTGTATTGTAATTTCAGAAATCCGAAGAGCTGGCTGACAAAGCGATCATTTTCTCTTGTTTTTCAAGCTATTTTGTTGAAGAAGATGGAGAGTACGTGCTGCAGAGTTAGATTATCTCTATGTACTAGTATTTGCTAAGGGTGTGGCTAGATCTCAGTCGACTGAAATTTAGCAATCCTGATATCCTAATGCTCAATTATACTTGACAAAAAAGAATGTATCTAAAACTAAAATAGGTCTAGATACATCTCATTTTATCCGGTTTTGATGACAAGTATTTTCGGACGGAGGGAGTAGTATACATCATTCTTGTCGTACGTGCTTTAGATAGTGCGCAGTTTCAGCTGCAGTGAGCTGTCATACTGTAATACTAACAACCTTTCAATATGACATCAAAGTTGGGAAAAATAAAATCTAAATTACATTTATCTGGATACTGAAAAACCCTGCTAGAAAGTACTACTTACAAACAAATTGCAAAACCGACACGGAGCTAGTAAAAATCATGCGAGTGTGTGTTTGGGGCATGGTTTTGGGTACCGGGCGGAATATTCGGATACCGCCCGGTTACCGCGTTTCTCGCCACCCCGAGCGAATTCTTTTGATTTTTTTCGAATTTTTTGAATATAAACTCTGGCACTTAGGTTAGATATATTAGGAACCCCATTGCAGCTTGTTTTTTTACACAATTTTTATGATAAAAAGGAAGATGATGTGAAAATAATTGTTGAGTCCAGAGATGATCTATACAAGAATAAAAAAAATTGAATTCAAAATTCAAATTCAAATTTCGTCCGAATTTTTGCCGGATTTCGCGGTAACCGAGAATTTCGGTGGCCCGCGAGAAAAAATGTGCACTTGGGATCCAAATCCTTGGTTTGGGGTGGGCTAAGGCGGCAGGAAACCCGTTCCTGTATGTAGAGACCAATCCATTGTGGGCGACGGCGTGCGTGATCGATGAGTTTGGGGTTGGATGATCTTTGTAGTACGAGTTAGCAACTTAGCGGCGTATGTATTGTATGTATATTTTCCATGTATGTAGAGACCAATCCAGTGTACAGTCAAGTCTCCTCCGGTGTATTGTATGTATATTTTCCATGGGTGGGAACTGGAGTACTTGTCAGCGTGTAGGTGTGTGGCTGTGGCCGCAAGCAAGTCGTCTCTTCCAGCCATCGATCTCCGTCCGTCTGTCAGATTGATCTCAAGATCGTTCAGTCTATCGCCCTCTCGATCGGATCGGATCGGACCAAAGACCGCCACCTGCTTGTCGCTCATATTTTCAGACTGAAATTTCGCGCCATCTTAACTAAGCAGCACATGCAAGTACTCCTTCTCGCATGACTTGTCAGTGTGCAGGAGTATTATGCAACGTGTGGCTGGGCGAAAAGACTCTGGAAATCACAGCTCTCTCTCTCTCTCTCTCTCTCTCTCTCTCTCTCGCAATGACGACGATGTAGAAAGTACCCGCGCGCGGTGTAGAAAGTTCTGCTGCGAAACTTAGTTTACGTTCTGTTCAGTTCAGTTCAGTTGCACCCCGTTTACGTTCTGTTCAGTTCAGTTGCCCATCTCTCTCTCTCTTTTTTTCTTTAATTATGCGAGGATTAGTTGCCCATCTCAACGAAAGATCTCACGGATATAGCATTGATTGAGACTTCGTTGAGTCCTGATCGACTGAAACTTAGCAAGACTGTAGTTGAAAACAGACGCGTGCGTCTATGTGTGTCATACATGTGTTTTTTCCGTGGAAGTACTCCCTCCGTCCCAAAATTCTTGTCTTAGATTTGTCTAGATACGGATGTATCTAATACTAAAACGTGACTTGATACATCCGTATTTAGACAAATCTAAGACAAGAATTTTGGGACGGAGGAAGTATATACGTATCCTTTCTCAAGCGCCGGAAATGAAGATGTTTTTTTCTAAAAGATTTTCCATTTCTGAAAAGCTACATCATTGCTTAAGGCATCTTCAACGCTGACTTTCAAACTGCCCATAACCATCTGGACCGCGTAGTTCGAATGTGTTGTGCCATCCAACAGAGGGCATGTATCGGTCTGCAGAATGGTCCGGGAGTACTTTCTTCTGCAAACCGGAGACAAAACGGGGGGTCTTTGCGGGTGTCCAGACAACACCCGCGATCGCTTCTAAAATTAGCTCTCTCTGCCAACGACCATGATGTAGAAAGTACCCGCCCGCGGTGTAGAAAATTCTGCTGCGTGGGCGACGGATGTACAGACTCACGCCAGACAGGTTACATGGGGCGATCGTCGCGGAGCAATGCTAGGTTCACAGGGGCTTTTTTCACGTGATCAACGGACTGGCTAACGTGGGGGCTTGGGATTGTAAGTTAGGGATGAGGCAGGCCCCACCCTGCTGAAAATCAAGGAAGAGAGGTTAGTTAGTTGAAAAGATTAAGTAAAACATCCATAATAGTCCGTGTGTATAGGTTTACTGATCGTCGCGGCTTCGACCGTGCACCCCGCTTACTGTTCTATTCAGTTCAGCTGCCCATCTTTCTTTCTTTCCTTTTTATGCGAGGATTAGTTGGAAATGGACGCTACGTCTACGTGTGTATGTACATGTGTTTTTTTTCATGAAATTATGTATTCC
Source organism: Triticum aestivum (assembly GCF_018294505.1). Classification (NCBI taxonomy): domain Eukaryota; kingdom Viridiplantae; phylum Streptophyta; class Magnoliopsida; order Poales; family Poaceae; genus Triticum; species Triticum aestivum. Next base: position 670,127,286 of record NC_057803.1, read on the forward strand.
CTGTGTCCGAAAATACTTGTCGCAGAAATGGATGAAGGTATTTTTAGACTCAGAGAGTATGTACCAATGCATGCATATATACGTAGCCTTTGCTCACGTGCCGGAAAGAAGCCATTTCTGAAAAGCTGCGTCACCGCTTTTCCACTAGTAGTTTCCCGGCAGGCAAGGCAGGGAAGGACGCCGGCGAAAGTAGCGAACCGCTCGCGGAGTTTGCCGGATCGACGCGGCCGGGTTGGCGCAAAACTGGGAGCGCCAAAACGGAGGGCACACTGCACTCGGCACATGCTCCTAGTAGTGTTATCCTACGCAGAGTTGCCTCCTCTTTTCCAGTTGCAGTGGAGTGCAGTGCACGTGAGTGTTATCCTGTGCTCTGCCCGCCCGCCGGTAATGGCTAGCTCGCTTGAACCACGGTCTCGATTCCCTCCCCACCGTATCAAATCGTCTTCTTGCCCTGCAACCTATATAAATCCGGCCAGAGCACATTTCCTATCCATCTCATCTCACTCACACCGTCACACAGACACAGTTACACTGCTGCAGATACTTCACTGCTACTGCCAGTTCACTTCCCTCGGGTCTCTGCCGAGATGTCGACGGTGACCCGTGCCTACCTCGATCAGAAGCTCGCCGCCGCCCGGCGCTGCTCCAGAGGTAACAAAAAGGAACGATATGATGTCGCGCTGGTTTACCATGCCGGCAATGCCCTTGCCCTTCTGTTCTAGTAGTACATTGCATTGCAGCTTTGTGTGGTACTGGTACTGTCTGCTGAAACATGTCTGTGGAACTGCAGAGGCCGCCGTGGCGGGAGCCAAGGCCGCGGCCGTCGCCACCGTCGCTGCCGCAGTACCTACAGTAAGTAGCCATTCAGTTCTTTGACGAAATCCTTGCACGGTTCATAGCATGTCTCATGGATGCGTTACCTGTAACTTCAGCTGGCCAGCGTGAGGATGCTGCCGTGGGCGAGGGCGCACCTGAACCCCACAGGCCAGGCGCTCATCATCTCCACCGTCGCTGCGATGGCCTACTTCATCGTCGCCGACAAGACCATCCTCTCCATGGCCAGGAAGCACTCCTTCGACGACGCGCCAGACCACCTCAAGAACACCTCCTTCCACTAATTAGCCCACAATAGATCCATTAGTGGCGCGCAATAAGATACTCCCTCTGTCCGGAAATACTTGTCGAAAAAATGGATATATCTAGTCGTATTTTAGTTTTAGATACATTCATTTTTACCCGTTTTCGTGACAAGTATTTTCGGACGGAGGAAGTACTACTATTACTAGTAGTATAATGTTCAACAATTATGTGACATCACGCGAGGCTTGCAGACAGCGAGTGCTGTACTGCGCTGCTCTGCGTGCAGAAGCACTAATCTCATGTATCCGTGTATCCAGCCAGTAATCTTGAATTAATAATAACCTGCATTTGTACAACTCGGGTTGGCCATACCATCACACGACTTACATTTTCTTGTTTGTGACTGTCATTTAACATGCGGCTGTCGCTCTGTGGCAGAGCATGCACAAGACCGAAATAACACTACTACTACATTCTTTGATCCTCTATTCCTCCCCTGTTCCGCGATGCACGCCAGGATCATGTCACCTCACTTGTTTAAAATCTTTTGATGGGTTTTAAAAGATGGGGTGACAAATGAAGGAAGGTTTATTAATAAAGGAACAAAAGGAAATAATTATTATAGGATAACTAGTCGTACATTTATCCTCATTGAAAAAATAGTCGTACGTTTTGAAACGCCACTCATGTACTAGCGGAGTCCCGCCTTTGACTTAGAGAGGTATTTCTTGCTAGAGATAAGGACCTGTATCAGTTTGCACGATGGTTCAGATGTAATTTCTCTCATAAATCGGATACAAATGAGGGCCCTTCGCGGGCATCCAAACAACACCTACGATCGTTTCTGATCATGTTGGCACACCCAAACTCCGTCCTATCTCGCCAAACGGGGGCCCTTCGCGGGTATCCAGACAACACCCACGACCGCTTCTGATCATGTTGGCACACCCAAACTCCGTCCTACCTCGCCTGCACACTTTCTCGCTCGGCGCTATCTGTCCACATTCATGTCGCTGTAGAACGGCCGCTTCACATTGAAGCCGACCCAGAGCGAACACGACCTCTCACTGCCTCCGCAATTGAAATGGCGCGCCGGCCGAGGGCGTCGCCCGCTGCCCGTCCGGCTGAATACGCCTCCTCACTGCATTCAAACGGCTGCAAACTGCTCGCCTTCCTCCATTAAACTCGTGCATGTGCTAAGATATCTACTCTTGCTGGATCAAGAAGGAGAGGACGCCGCCAAGCCGTACGTGTGCTAAACTCAGAGGTGCCGCACGTGCGGTACTTGGATTGAATTGGATCGTGATGCGAGTACAACTACGCCAAGCACGATCTCTAGATCGTTAACGCTTTCGGTCTACAAGGGTATATAGACACCACCCCCCTCTCGTTGATATACATCTCCTAGATTAGACCTTGGGTGTTCCACTAGTGCAGAACCGGACAATAGCACCGGTTCGTAAGGCCCTTTAGTGCCGGTTCCATAACCGGCACTAAAGTGTGGGCACTAAAGCCCCCCCCCCCTTTAGTACCGGTTCAGCACAAACCAGTGCTAAAGGAAAACCACGTGGCATGAGCCAGCTCCAGGGGCCTGGAGCCCTTTAGTACCGGTTGGTAAGACCAACCGGTACTATAAGGTTTGGGGTTTTTTTAGTTTTATGATTTCTTTTCCATTTAATTTTGTGTTTCCATTTTAATTCTTTTTCGTTTGCTGGTATTTTACGATATATAGAATTTCTAGTAGAACCAATCATGCATATATATATATCATCAATGTCTCACAAACCATCATATTAATTAATTCACACATACACACATGTATAGCTATATACAATTTCTCCTACATATGCATGTTGCCTTCGGAGCCAGTGGCATTAGCCTAATTGGTGCCTTCGGAGCACGATGACAATTGGAAGTGGTTTTCATGGGGGCGGTAGCGGGTAATAGTATTCTCCCTTCGGATTTATGACCTGGTCGAGCAAAAATCCCGCTATTTCCTCTTGAAGTGCTTCTACGCGCTCCATTTCTAAGAGCTTCTCCCGCACCTTTCTGAACTGTTAAGAAGGAGATCAATATGCATGTGTATTAGTTGTGTGACTAGATATCGATAATGGTGTAAAAATTGTGAATAGTGTTTTGACAAGCGTACCCATTCCTGTCTTTGAGATCTGCTCCTTTCGGACGCCATCATGCGAATGTTCTCGCAAACGCAGAATGCACACAGATCAGTCCCCTGCGCTTGCTTCAGGGCCTTTACGAGAATGGAATTTGATCAGATAATAATTAATCAAGCATGATAATTAAAAAGATGGCAGCTAACTAGCTAGCTAGTACTACTTAATTACTTACCTTGGGTCTTCCCCATTTAAGCTTTTCTTTCCATTCGCCTTCCGTGACGCTGATGAACCTTGAATCTACACTTACGGGCCGCTGCTACGGACCAAGCGATACGCGTTGATGTGGAAACGTCCACGTCATCCCCACAGCCCACCCCTCTCGAGCAGAAAACAACAGAAAAATTACTCGTGCACAACAGCCAGACCGTCCGCCTTTTTCTACCTCGAAAGAAAAGAACAGTTTGCCGCCTCCTCGTTTTCTAGACGGGCCGCTCGGATTCCCTCGCTCCACATTGAACAGATGGCCGCTGGGATTCTAGGTCAGGCGGCGTCGTTGTCGCAGCAGGTCGCAGCCTAAACTGTTGTCGTGGCAGCCGGTCACCGTCGAAGCTTGAGGACTGGAGGAGGTAAGGTTCTTGCCCCAACATTGTTCAATCTTTGCATCTTCCATCTAACTTTTCTCGACCAGATTACGATTGATTTTTTTCGTTTCAACAGCTGCTGTCGTCGCAGCTGCTCACTGTCAAAGCTTCGACAACGTGGACGACGCTGGGGGTGGAGCTCTTGTGTGCCTGGGCGAGCTCGGGGACTAGAGGAGGTGAGGGTTTTGCCCCAATATTTCGTTATGTTCAATATCTGCACCTTTTATCTAGCTTTTCTTGACCGTACGGTCGATGTTACTGTATGTTGATCGATTCTTATATTCCTTTCTTCTCTCTAAATCTACATGCCTCTGAATCTACAAGCTTCTGAATCTACAAGCTTCTGAATCTACAAGCCTCTGAATCTGCATGCCTCTGAATCTACAATATGTTACCATCCCCTATCAATTTAGTTATATTGCCTTTGAACAATAATAATGTTTAAAGTTTTCTTGATTTATAGAAATGGATGATGGAACTGGTGGTGTTCAAGAATCAAGTGACATGTCGATTTCAAGCGATGATGACACCAATAAGCAATGGAATGAAAGCAATGTGGAACTTGAACATGACCTTGGTGAAGCTCAACCAGATGCCTTACTTGGAGACCCTAAATTGGGGATGACCTTTGATACCGAGAATGAGGTGCGAGAGTACTACAACAACTACGCTAAAGCAAAGGGCTTTGGTGTGACAAGAAGAAGCTCAAACAATGATGATAATGGACAGCTGAAGTATCTTACACTTTCGTGCTCTCGGTATGGTAAGACTCAGTCCAGATCAAGAAATATGTTGAAACCAAATCCAACAACCGGGTTAGGATGTAAAGCTAAAATCAATATTACCCGTGGTCCTGATGGGAAGTTTCATCTTTCAACTGTCATTTTAGATCATAATCATACATTAAGTCCACACAAGTCTCGGTTATTCAGATGCAACCAAAAGTTAGACTTCCATGTGAAGCGAAGGCTTGAGCTGAATGACCGGGCTGGAATTCGAGTAAACAAGAATTTCAATTCTTTTGTTGTGGAAGCAAATGGTCATGAGAACCTAACTTTTGGTGAGAAGAATGCTCGCAATTTTCTAGAGAAAACAAGAAGGTTGAAACTTGGCAGAGGTGATGCTGAAGCGGTTCGTGATTTTTTTGTCAAGATGCAATCTGACAACCCAAATTTTGTCAGTGTCATGGACCTTGATGATGAATCTCGACTAAGGAATGTCTTTTGGGCTGATGCAAGAAGTAGAGCAGTGTATGACTCTTTTCATGATGTCGTTAGTTTTGACACAACATATTTGACGAACAAATATGATATGCCTTTTGCTTGTTTTGTTGGAGTGAATCATCATGGACAATCAGTTTTGCTTGGATGTGCTCTATTATCAAATGAAGATACCGAAACATTTGTTTGGTTATTTCAAGCATGGCTCACATGTATGTCAAATCTCCATCCAAAAGCTATTGTAACCGATCAAGCAAAAGCAATTCAGAATGGTGTGGAAAGAGTTCTTCCAGAATCTCGATATAGATGGTGTTTGTGGCATATAATGAAGAAGATACCCGAGAAGTTTGGTGGATATGATGAGTATGATCACATTAAGGCTGCTATTGGCAAGGCAGTTTATGATTCATTAACAATTACAGAGTTTGAAGTTGCTTGGATGCATATGCTTGAGAAGTATGATCTTGGTGATAACGAATGGCTTAAAGGGCTTTACCGCCATAGGCACCGATGGGTTCCAGCATTTGTGAAAGATGCCTTTTGGGCAGGTATGTCTACTACACAACATAGTGAGAGTATGAATGCCTTCTTCGATGGGTATGTTAATGCAAAAACTACATTGAAGCATTTTGTTAGCCAATATGAGAATGCTCTTCGTGATAAAGTTGAGAAGGAGAATATTGCTGATTTCAACTCTTTCAATTCAACCATACCTTGCATCACACACTTTGATATCAAGAAGCAATTTCAATCAATCTATACAAATTCGAAGTTCAAAGAATTTCAAGAAGAGCTAACACACAAGATGTATTGTGATCAGAAGTTAATAGAAAAAAAAGGGGCAATGGAAACATATGAAATAACTGAGGATGTGCTGATTGACAAAGAAAAAGGGTGGAGAAAAGATATTGTGTACCATGTACAATTCAGTGAGGAAGAGTTTGAAGTTAAGTGTTCATGTCGCCACTTTGAGTTCAGGGGGATTCTCTGTAGGCATGTGTTATGTGTGCTCACTCACAAGAAAATCAAGGAGGTTCCTCTACAATACATTCTTGATCGGTGGAGAAAAAATGTGAAAAGAAAACATAACTTCATTAGATGCACATATGGCGGCATGGAAAATACTCCTGTTGCAAATCGTTTTGATAGATTGTGCAACAGTTTCTACCCAGTTGCAGAGATAGGCGCCATGTCAGATGATTCATGCAATTCATTGATTGAAGATCTTTGCACCTTGAAAATTAAGTACTCTAGCAACTCAAGTTCTGAAAATAATAAGGATCAGGTTAGTGCACCAAAAGATCAATTGCAGGAAGAGGCGCCTTCTGATGGGAAGACAACAAGTAAAACTATACTAAGTCCAATAGCTGTTAGATGTGCTGGACGTCCTCCTTCATTGAGAAAAGAATCCAAGGTTGATAAGCTTATTCGTCAAGCAAATGAAAAGAAGAAGAAAGCTGAACTAAGGGAGAAGAAAAAGGCTGCACAAGAAGAGAAGAAGGCTGCACAAAAGGAAGCTGAACAAAAGGTATTCTCCCTATATTATGTTTTTATTCTGTGAAAATAATAACCCAAACTCGTGCGTGTTTTCTTACTAAGTATTTATTTCAGGCTCGCTCCATGAATTTGGAAAAGAAAATGTCCAATAAAAAAAGGAAATCATCACAGGATGATATTCTAGAACAAGATGTTGTGGAACAAGATGGCCAAACTTGTAGTAGCATGGCTGAGGTATGCTTATTTCTCACACTTTTATTTCTAGTAAACTCTTAAACATCCATGTAATTTTATCACTTTCTTTGGAGCAGAAATCATTTGACTTGGGCATTATCAATGGCGACATAAATCCACCCCAAGGATCAACTACAGTATCACTTGGAGGTTCATCGACAATGGTTATGCCCCAAATTCTCGGAGAATATACAAGTATGCTGTTTCAAGTTCAGCAAGGATCGACTGTAGTGTCTAATTCTGCAGCATTACACTTCGATGAAAATTAAGGGCTCGATGATATGATGGACCAGAGTTTGGACATGATTTACGTAGTTTGAAGATGTTGGATGCAATATTTTGTATGAACTTGTCAACTTTAATGTAATACTTGATACCTGATAGGCACCAGGGCACTAGAAAAGTAGACGGATTTATATTTTGTCCCAAGGGACTTGAATTTGTCTCTGTTATATGGTTCAAGTATTAGTTGATTCCACTTTCAGTTCCAGTTCAAATGATTAGGTGATTCTTTCATGTCGATCCTAGCAGAAATATCAGCAGCAAATACTCTTTCAATCTCAATAACACAATGACAGAATGTAAGAGGCAAGAATATGATGAAACCCACTTTTGTATTGATCTCAGCCAAGTACATGAGTGCACGAACGTGCTAGTCAGTCGTGGCTAACTAAATCCCTGAATAGGGAGATATGTTTACAATGTACAACATCACGGAACAACAACAATATATAGGGATGTTTCCAACAGACATATTTCTTACTGAACTGCCTTGATTTTGTGCCCTTTCTGCATCAGCTGATGGTGATGCTTACAGCTTTTGGATAATTCTGCTGGATCCTGAAGATGTTCACAGGGAGGGCACTAGCTGATGGTATGTTCAGAGAAGGATTGAGTCTGCACTTGTTTGCAGAGATGACATGTCCTGACAAGATATACACAGGCAACCATATGATAGTGTTGATGATGCAAGATTGAACAATATATTGGCTTGTTTAGCTTCTGTTATCAGAATCTGCATCTTGTGTGGTACTGTTTCATCACGCATCTAACACAGCTCTGAATCTGTCAAGCAAAAAGTAACATCATCAGACAACCAAGGGACATGGGCAATTTCATACAACATGCAGGATATTTGCGATTTTAGTTGCTCGACATGACAACAATGGAGGACCTCATCGTGGCACAATCCGGCCAAGAGTTCGCGCCGCCGCAGCCGACGACCAATAGCTCGCGCCGCCGTCGCCGGAGACCAAAGATCTCGCGCCGCAGCCGCCGGAGACCAAGAGCTCGCGAGCGCCGCCCGCGTACGACTTAGCGCGCTGACCCTCGCCATGTCACGCCGCCGCTGATCTTGGGGAACATCCTCTCCGCCGCCAACAGTCGGCCGTCGCCGTCGCGTCGCCCGGGAGAGAAAGGGGATGAGCAGACGGTCTGGCTGTTGTGCGCGAGTAATTTTTCTGCTGTTTTCTGCTCAAGAGGGGTGGGCTGTGGGGATGAAGTGGACGTTGCCACATCAGCGCGTATCGCTTGGTCCGTAGCAGCGGCCCGTAAGTGTAGCATTATCGTTTCCTATCCATCTCATCTCACTCACACCGTCACACAGACACAGTTACACTGCTGCAGATACTTCACTGCTACTGCCAGTTCACTTCCCTCGGATCTCCGCCGAGATGTCGACGGTGACCCGTGCCTACCTCGATCAGAAGCTCGCCGCCGCCAGGCGCTGCTCCAGAGGTAACAAAAAGGAATGATATGATGTCGCGCTGGTTTACCATGCCGGCAATGCCCTTGCCCTTCTGTTCTAGTAGTACATTGCATTGCAGCTTTGTGTGGTACTGGTACTGTCTGCTGAAACATGTCTGTGGAACTGCAGAGGCCGCCGTGGCGGGAGCCAAGGCCGCGGCCGTCGCCACCGTCGCTGCCGCAGTACCTACAGTAAGTAGCCATTCAGTTCTTTGACGAAATCCTTGCACGGTTCATAGCATGTCTCATGGATGCGTTACCTGTAACTTCAGCTGGCGAGCGTGAGGATGCTGCCGTGGGCGAGGGCGCACCTGAACCCCACAGGCCAGGCGCTCATCATCTCCACCGTCGCTGGGATGGCCTACTTCATCATCGCCGACAAGACCATCCTCTCCATGGCCAGGAAGCACTCCTTCGACGACGCGCCAGACCACCTCAAGAACACCTCCTTCCACTAATTAGCCCACAATAGATCCATTAGTGGCGCGCAATAAGATACTCCCTCTGTCCGGAAATACTTGTCGAAAAAATGAATGTATCTAGTCATATTTTAGTTTTAGATACATTCATTTTTACCTGTTTTCGTGACAAGTATTTTCGGACGGAGGGAGTACTACTATTACTAGTAGTATAATGTTCAACAATTATGTGACATCACCCGAGGCTTGCAGACAGCGAGTGCTGTACTGCGCTGCTCTGCGTGCAGAAGCACTAATCTCATGTATCCGTGTATCCAGCCAGTAATCTTGAATTAATAATAACCTGCATTTGTACAACTCGGGTTGGCCATACCATCACACGACTTACATTTTCTTGTTTGTGACTGTCATTTGACATGCGGCGGTCGCTCTGTGGCAGAGCATGCACAAGACCGAAATAACACTACTACTACATTCTTTGATCCTCTATTCCTCCCCTGTTCCGCGATGCACGCCAGGATCATGTCACCTCACTTGTTTAAAATCTTTTGATGGGTTTTAAAAGATGGAGTGACAAATGAAGGAAGGTTTATTAATAAAGGAACAAAAGGAAATAATTATTATAGGATAACTAGTCGTACATTTATCCTCATTGAAAAAATAGTCGTACGTTTTGAAACGCCACTCATGTACTAGCGGAGTCCCGCCTTTGACTTAGAGAGGTATTTCTTGCTAGAGATAAGGACCTGTATCAGTTTGCACGATGGTTCAGATGTAATTTCTCTCATAAATCGGATACAAATGAGGGCCCTTCGCGGGCATCCAAACAACACCTACGATCGTTTCTGATCATGTTGGCACACCCAAACTCCGTCCTATCTCGCCAAACGGGGGCCCTTCGCGGGTATCCAGACAACACCCACGACCGCTTCTGATCATGTTGGCACACCCAAACTCCGTCCTACCTCGCCTGCACACTTTCTCGCTCGGCGCTATCTGTCCACATTCATGTCGCTGTAGAACGGCCGCTTCACATTGAAGCCGACCCAGATCGAACACGACCTCTCATTGCCTCCGCAACTGAAATGGCGCGCCGGCCGAGGGCGTCGCCCGCTGCCCGTCCGGCTGAATACGCCTCCTCACTGCATTCAAACGGCTGCAAACTGCTCGCCTTCCTCCATTAAACTCGTGCATGTGCTAAGATATCTACTCTTGCTGGATCAAGAAGGAGAGGACGCCGCCAAGCCGTACGTGTGCTAAACTCAGAGGTGCCGCACGTGCGGTACTTGGATTGAATTGGATCATGATGCGAGTACAACTACGCCAAGCACGATCTCTAGATCGTTAACGCTTTCGGTCTACAAGGGTATATAGACACCACCCCCCTCTCGTTGATATACATCTCCTAGATTAGACCTTGGGTGTTCCACTTGTGCAGAACCGGACAATAGCACCGGTTCGTAAGGCCCTTTAGTGCCGGTTCCATAACCGGCACTAAAGTGTGGGCACTAAAGCCCCCCCCCCTTTAGTACCGGTTCAGCACAAACCAGTGCTAAAGGAAAACCACGTGGCATGAGCCAGCTCCAGGGGCCTGGAGCCCTTTAGTACCGGTTGGTAAGACCAACCGGTACTATAAGGTTTGGGGTTTTTTTAGTTTTATGATTTCTTTTCCATTTAATTTTGTGTTTCCATTTTAATTCTTTTTCGTTTGCTGGTATTTTACGATATATAGAATTTCTAGTAGAACCAATCATGCATATATATATCATCAATGTCTCACAAACCATCATATTAATTAATTCACACATACACACATGTATAGCTATATACAATTTCTCCTACATATGCATGTTGCCTTTGGAGCCAGTGGCATTAGCCTAATTGGTGCCTTTGGAGCATGATGACAATTGGAAGTGGTTTTCATGGGGGCGGTAGCGGGTAATAGTATTCTCCCTTCGGATTTATGACCTGGTCGAGCAAAAATCCCGCTATTTCCTCTTGAAGTGCTTCTACGCGCTCCATTTCTAAGAGCTTCTCCCGCACCTTTCTGAACTGTTAAGAAGGAGATCAATATGCATGTGTATTAGTTGTGTGACTAGATATCGATAATGGTGTAAAAATTGTGAATAGTGTTTTGACAAGCGTACCCATTCCTGTCTTTGAGATCTGCTCCTTTCGGACGCCATCATGCGAATGTTCTCGCAAACGCAGAATGCACACAGATCAGTCCCCTGCGCCTGCTTCAGGGCCTTTACGAGAATGGAATTTGATCAGATAATAATTAATCAAGCATGATAATTAAAGAGATGGCAGCTAACTAGCTAGCTAGTACTACTTAATTACTTACCTTGGGTCTTCCCCATTTAAGCTTTTCTTTCCATTCGCCTTCCGTGACGCTGATGAACCTTGAATCTACACTTACGGGCCGCTGCTACGGACCAAGCGATACGCGTTGATGTGGAAACGTCCACGTCATCCCCACAGCCCACCCCTCTCGAGCAGAAAACAGCAGAAAAATTACTCGTGCACAACAGCCAGACCGTCCGCCTTCTTCTACCTCGAAAGAAAAGAACAGTTTGCCGCCTCCTCGTTTTCTAGATGGGCCGCTCGGATTCCCTCGCTCCACATTGAACAGATGGCCGCTGGGATTCTAGGTCAGGCGGCGTCGTTGTCGCAGCAGGTCGCAGCCTAAACTGTTGTCGTGGCAGCCGGTCACCGTCGAAGCTTGAGGACTGGAGGAGGTGAGGTTCTTGCCCCAACATTGTTCAATCTTTGCATCTTCCATCTAACTTTTCTCGATCAGATTACGATTGATTTTTTTCGTTTCAACAGCTGCTGTCGTCGCAGCTGCTCACTGTCAAAGCTTCGACAACGTGGACGACGCTGGGGGTGGAGCTCTTGTGTGCCTGGGCGAGCTCGGGGACTAGAGGAGGTGAGGGTTTTGCCCCAATATTTCGTTATGTTCAATATCTGCACCTTTTATCTAGCTTTTCTTGACCGTACGGTCGATGTTACTGTATGTTGATCGATTCTTATATTCCTTTCTTCTCTCTAAATCTACATGCCTCTGAATCTACAAGCTTCTGAATCTACAAGCTTCTGAATCTACATGTCTCTGAATCTGCATGCCTCTGAATCTACGATATGTTACCATCCCCTATCAATTTAGTTATATTGCCTTTGAACAATAATAATGTTTAAAGTTTTCTTGATTTATAGAAATGGATGATGGAACTGGTGGTGTTCAAGAATCAAGTGACATGTCGATTTCAAGCGATGATGACACCAATAAGCAACGGAATGAAAGCAATGTGGAACTTGAACATGACCTTGGTGAAGCTCAACCAGATGCCTTACTTGGAGACCCTAAATTGGGGATGACCTTTGATACCGAGAATGAGGTGCGAGAGTACTACAACAACTACGCTAAAGCAAAGGGCTTTGGTGTGACAAGAAGAAGCTCAAACAATGATGATAATGGACAGCTGAAGTATCTTACACTTTCGTGCTCTCGGTATGGTAAGACTCAGTCCAGATCAAGAAATATGTTGAAACCAAATCCAACAACCGGGTTAGGATGTAAAGCTAAAATCAATATTACCCGTGGTCCTGATGGGAAGTTTCATCTTTCAACTGTCATTTTAGATCATAATCATACATTAAGTCCACACAAGTATCGGTTATTCAGATGCAACCAAAAGTTAGACTTCCATGTGAAGCGAAGGCTTGAGCTGAATGACCGGGCTGGAATTCGAGTAAACAAGAATTTCAATTCTTTTGTTGTGGAAGCAAATGGTCATGAGAACCTAACTTTTGGTGAGAAGAATGCTCGCAATTTTCTAGAGAAAACAAGAAGGTTGAAACTTGGCAGAGGTGATGCTGAAGCGGTTCGTGATTTTTTTGTCAAGATGCAATCTGACAACCCAAATTTTGTCAGTGTCATGGACCTTGATGATGAATCTCGACTAAGGAATGTCTTTTGGGCTGATGCAAGAAGTAGAGCAGTGTATGACTCTTTTCATGATGTCGTTAGTTTTGACACAACATATTTGACGAACAAATATGATATGCCTTTTGCTTGTTTTGTTGGAGTGAATCATCATGGACAATCAGTTTTGCTTGGATGTGCTCTATTATCAAATGAAGATACAGAAACATTTGTTTGGTTATTTCAAGCATGGCTCACATGTATGTCAAATCTCCATCCAAAAGCTATTGTAACCGATCAAGCAAAAGCAATTCAGAATGGTGTGGAAAGAGTTTTTCCAGAATCTCGATATAGATGGTGTTTGTGGCATATAATGAAGAAGATACCCGAGAAGTTTGGTGGATATGATGAGTATGATCACATTAAGGCTGCTATTGGCAAGGCAGTTTATGATTCATTAACAATTACAGAGTTTGAAGTTGCTTGGATGCATATGCTTGAGAAGTATGATCTTGGTGATAACGAATGGCTTAAAGGGCTTTACCGCCATAGGCACCGATGGGTTCCAGCATTTGTGAAAGATGCCTTTTGGGCAGGTATGTCTACTACACAACGTAGTGAGAGTATGAATGCCTTCTTCGATGGGTATGTTAATGCAAAAACTACATTGAAGCATTTTGTTAGCCAATATGAGAATGCTCTTCGTGATAAAGTTGAGAAGGAGAATATTGCTGATTTCAACTCTTTCAATTCAACCATACCTTGCATCACACACTTTGATATCGAGAAGCAATTTCAATCAATCTATACAAATTCGAAGTTCAAAGAATTTCAAGAAGAGCTAACACACAAGATGTATTGTGATCGGAAGTTAATAGAAAAAAAGGGGCAATGGAAACATATGAAATAACTGAGGATGTGCTGATTGACAAAGAAAAAGGGTGGAGAAAAGATATTGTGTACCATGTACAATTCAGTGAGGAAGAGTTTGAAGTTAAGTGTTCATGTCGCCACTTTGAGTTCAGGGGGATTCTCTGTAGGCATGTGTTATGTGTGCTCACTCACAAGAAAATCAAGGAGGTTCCTCTACAATACATTCTTGATCGGTGGAGAAAAAATGTGAAAAGAAAACATAACTTCATCAGATGCACATATGGCGGCATGGAAAATACTCCTGTTGCAAATCGTTTTGATAGATTGTGCAACAGTTTCTACCCAGTTGCAGAGATAGGCGCCATGTCAGATGATTCATGCAATTCATTGATTGAAGATCTTTGCACCTTGAAAATTAAGTACTCTAGCAACTCAAGTTCTGAAAATAATAAGGATCAGGTTAGTGCACCAAAAGATCAATTGCAGGAAGAGGCGCCTTCTGATGGGAAGACAACAAGTAAAACTATACTAAGTCCAATAGTTGTTAGATGTGCTGGACGTCCTCCTTCATTGAGAAAAGAATCCAAGGTTGATAAGCTTATTCGTCAAGCAAATGAAAAGAAGAAGAAAGCTGAACTAAGGGAGAAGAAAAAGGCTGCACAAGAAGAGAAGAAGGCTGCACAAAAGGAAGCTGAACAAAAGGTATTCTCCCTATATTATGTTTTTATTCTGTGAAAATAATAACCCAAACTCGTGCGTGTTTTCTTACTAAGTATTTATTTCAGGCTCGCTCCATGAATTTGGAAAAGAAAATGTCCAATAAAAAAAGGAAATCATCACAGGATGATATTCTAGAACAAGATGTTGTGGAACAAGATGGCCAAACTTGTAGTAGCATGGCTGAGGTATGCTTATTTCTCACATTTTTATTTCTAGTAAACTCTTAAACATCCATGTAATTTTATCACTTTCTTTGGAGCAGAAATCATCTGACTTGGGCATTATCAATGGCGACATAAATCCACCCCAAGGATCAACTACAGTATCACTTGGAGGTTCATCGACAATGGTTATGCCCCAAATTCTCGGAGAATATACAAGTATGCTGTTTCAAGTTCAGCAAGGATCGACTGTAGTGTCTAATTCTGCAGCATTACATTTCGATGAAAATTAAGGGCTCGATGATATGATGGACGAGAGTTTGGACATGATTTACGTAGTTTGAAGATGTTGGATGCAATATTTTGTATGAACTTGTCAACTTTAATGTAATACTTGATACCTGATAGGCACCAGGGCACTAGAAAAGTAGACGGATTTATATTTTGTCATCTTGTTTCGGCCCAAGGGACTTGAATTTGTCTCTATTATATGGTTCAAGTATTAGTTGATTCCACTTTCAGTTCCAGTTCAAATGATTAGGTGATTCTTTCATGTCGATCCTAGCAGAAATATCAGCAGCAAATACTCTTTCAATCTCAATAACACAATGACAGAATGTAAGAGGCAAGAATATGATGAAACCCACTTTTGTATTGATCTCAGCCAAGTACATGAGTGCACGAACGTGCTAGTCAGTCGTGGCTAACTAAATCCCTGAATAGGGAGATATGTTTAGAATGTACAACATCACGGAACAACAACAATATATAGGGATGTTTCCAACAGACATATTTCTTACTAAACTGCCTTGATTTTGTGCCCTTTCTGCATCAGCTGATGGTGATGCTTACAGCTTTTGGATAATTCTACTGGATCCTGAAGATGTTCACAGGGAGGGCACTAGCTGATGGTATGTTCAGAGAAGGATTGAGTCTGCACTTGTTTGCAGAGATGACATGTCCTGACAAGATATACACAGGCAACCATATGATAGTGTTGATGATGCAAGATTGAACAATATATTGGCTTGTTTAGCTTATGTTATCAGAATCTGCATCTTGTGTGGTACTGTTTCATCACGCATCTAACACAACTCTGAATCTGTCAAGCAAAAAGTAACATCATCAGACAACCAAGGGACATGGGCAATTTCACACAACATGCAGGATATTTGCGATTTTAGTTGCTCGACATGACAACAATGGAGGACCTCATCGTGGCACAATCCGGCCAAGAGTTCGCGCCGTCGCAGCCGACGACCAATAGCTCGCGCCGCCGTCGCCGGAGACCAAAGATCTCGCGCCGCAGCCGCCGGAGACCAAGAGCTCGCGAGCGCCGCCCGCGTACGACTTAGCACGCTGACCCTCGCCATGTCACGCCGCCGCTGATCTTGGGGAACATCCTCTCCGCCACGAGCAGTCGGCCGTCGCCGTCGCGTCGCCCGGGAGAGAAAGGGGATGAGCGGACGGTCTGGCTGTTGTGCGCGAGTAATTTTTCTGCTGTTTTCTGCTCAAGAGGGGTGGGCTGTGGGATGAAGTGGGCGTTTCCACATCAGCGCGTATCGCTTGGTCTGTAGCAGCGGCCCGTAAGTGTAGCATTATCGTTTCCTCTCCATCTCATCTCACTCACACCGTCATACAGACACAGTTACACTGCTGCAGATACTTCACTGCTACTGCCAGTTCACTTCCCTCGGATCTCCGCCGAGATGTCGACGGTGACCCGTGCCTACCTTGATCAGAAGCTCGCCGCCGCCAGGCGCTGCTCCAGAGGTAACAAAAAGGAACGATATGATGTCACGCTGGTTTACCATGCCGGCAATGCCCTTGCCCTTCTGTTCTAGTAGTACATTGCATTGCAGCTTTGTGTGGTACTGGTACTGTCTGCTGAAACATGTCTGTGGAACTGCAGAGGCCGCCGTGGCGGGAGCCAAGGCCGCGGCCGTCGCCACCGTCGCTGCTGCAGTACCTACAGTAAGTAGCCATTCAGTTCTTTGACGAAATCCTTGCACGGTTCATAGCATGTCTCATGGATGCGTTACCTGTAACTTCAGCTGGCGAGCGTGAGGATGCTGCCGTGGGCGAGGGCGCACCTGAACCCCACAGGCCAGGCGCTCATCATCTCCACCGTCGCTGGGATGGCCTACTTCATCGTCGCCGACAAGACCATCCTCTCCATGGCCAGGAAGCACTCCTTCGACGACGCGCCAGACCACCTCAAGAACACCTCCTTCCACTAATTAGCCCACAATAGATCCATTAGTGGCACGCAATAAGATACTCCCTCTGTCCGGAAATACTTGTCGAAAAAATGAATGTATCTAGTCGTATTTTAGTTTTAGATACATTCATTTTTACCCGTTTTCGTGACAAGTATTTTCGGACGGAGGGAGTACTACTATTACTAGTAGTATAATGTTCAACAATTATGTGACATCACGCGAGGCTTGCAGACAGCGAGTGTTGTACTGCGCTGCTCTGCATGCAGAAGCACTAATCTCATGTATCCGTGTATCCAGCCAGTAATCTTGAATTAATAATAACCTGCATTTGTACAACTCGGGTTGGCCATACCATCACACGACTTACATTTTCTTGTTTGTGACTGTCATTTGACATGCGGCGGTCACTCTGTGGCAGAGCATGCACAAGACCGAAATAACACTACTACTACATTCTTTGATCCTCTATTCCTCCCCTGTTCCGCGATGCACGCCAGGATCATGTCACCTCACTTGTTTAAAATCTTTTGATGGGTTTTAAAAGATGGGGTGACAAATGAAGGAAGGTTTATTAATAAAGGAACAGAAGGAAATAATTATTATAGGATAACTAGTCGTACATTTATCCTCATTGAAAAATAAGTCGTACGTTTTGAAACGCCACTCATGTACTAGCGGAGTCCCGCCTTTGACTTAGAGAGGTATTTCTTGCTAGAGATAAGGACCTGTATCAGTTTGCACGATGGTTCAGATGTAATTTCTCTCATAAATCGGATACAAATGAGGGCCCTTCGCGGGCATCCAAACAACACCTACGATCGTTTCTGATCATGTTGGCACACCCAAACTCCATCCTATCTCGCCAAACGGGGGCCCTTCGCGGGTATCCAGACAACACCCACGACCGCTTCTGATCATGTTGGCACACCCAAACTCCGTCCTACCTCGCCTGCACACTTTCTCGCTCGGCGCTATCTGTCCACATTCATGTCGCTGTAGAACGGCCGCTTCACATTGAAGCCGACCCAGAGCGAACACGACCTCTCACTGCCTCCGCAACTGAAATGGCGCGCCGGCCGAGGGCGTCGCATGCTGCCCGTTCGGCTGAATACGCCTCCTCACTGCATTCAAACGGCTGCAAACTGCTCGCCTTCCTCCATTAAACTCGTGCATGTGCTAAGATATCTACTCTTGCTGGATCAAGAAGGAGAGGACGCCGCCAAGCCGTACGTGTGCTAAACTCAGAGGTGCCGCACGTGCGGTACTTGGATTGAATTGGATCGTGATGCGAGTACGACTACGCCAAGCACGATCTCTAGATCGTTAACGCTTTCGGTCTACAAGGGTATATAGACACCACCCCCTCTCGTTGATATACATCTCCTAGATTAGACCTTGGGTGTTCCAGTAGTGCAGAACCGGACAATAGCACCGGTTCGTAAGGCCCTTTAGTGCCGGTTCCATAACCGGCACTAAAGTGTGGGCACTAAAGCCCCCCCCCCTTTAGTACCGGTTCAGCACAAACCAGTGCTAAAAGAAAACCACGTGGCATGAGCCAGCTCCAGGGGCCTGGAGCCCTTTAGTACCGGTTGGTAAGACCAACCGGTACTATAAGGTTTGGGTTTTTTTTAGTTTTATGATTTCTTTTTCATTTATTTTGTGTTTCCATTTTAATTCTTTTTCGTTTGCTGGTATTTTACGATATATAGAATTTCTAGTAGAACCAATCATGCATATATATATCATCAATGTCTCACAAACCATCATATTAATTAATTCACACATACACACATGTATAGCTATATACAATTTCTCCTACATATGCATGTTGCCTTCGGAGCCAGTGGCATTAGCCTAATTGGTGCCTTCGGAACACGATGACAATTGGAAGTGGTTTTCATGGGGGCGGTAGCGGGTAATAGTATTCTCCCTTCGGATTTATGACCTGGTCGAGCAAAAATCCCGCTATTTCCTCTTGAAGTGCTTCTACACGCTCCATTTCTAAGAGCTTCTCCCGCACCTTTCTGAACTGTTAAGAAGGAGATCAATATGCATGTATATTAGTTGTGTGACTAGATATCGATAATGGTGTAAAAATTGTGAATAGTGTTTTGACAAGCGTACCCATTCCTGTCTTTGAGATCTGCTCCTTTCGGACGCCATCATGCGAATGTTCTCGCAAACGCAGAATGCACACAGATCAGTCCCCTGCGTCTACTTCAGGGCCTTTACGAGAATGGAATTTGATCAGATAATAATTAATCAAGCATGATAATTAAAGAGATGGCAGCTAACTAGCTAGCTAGTACTACTTAATTACTTACCTTGGGTCTTCCCCATTTAAGCTTTTCTTTCCATTCGCCTTCTGTGACGCTGATGAACCTTGAATCTACACTTACGGGCCACTGCTACGGACCAAGCGATACGCGCTGATGTGGAAACGTCCACGTCATCCCCACAGCCCACCCCTCTCGAGCAGAAAACAGCAGAAAAATTACTCGTGCACAACAGCCAGACCGTCCGCCTTCTTCTACCTCGAAAGAAAAGAACAGTCTGCCGCCTCCTCATTTTCTAGACGGGCCGCTCGGATTCCCTCGCTCCACATTGAACAGATGGCCGCTGGGATTCTAGGTCAGGCGGCGTCGTTGTCGCAGCAGGTCGCAGCCTAAACTGTTGTCGTGGCAGCCGATCACCGTCGAAGCTTGAGGACTGGAGGAGGTGAGGTTCTTGCCCCAACATTGTTCAATCTTTGCATCTTCCATCTAACTTTTCTCGATCAGATTACGATTGATTTTTTTCGTTTCAACAGCTGCTGTCGTCGCAGCTGCTCACTGTCAAAGCTTCGACAACGTGGACGACGCTGGGGGTGGAGCTCTTGTGTGCTTGGGCGAGCTCGGGGACTAGAGGAGGTGAGGGTTTTGCCCCAATATTTCGTTATGTTCAATATCTGCACCTTTTATCTAGCTTTTCTTGACCGTACGGTCGATGTTACTGTATGTTGACCGATTCTTATATTCCTTTCTTCTCTCTGAATCTACATGCCTCTGAATCTACAAGCTTCTGAATCTACAAGCTTCTGAATCTACATGCCTCTGAATCTGCATGACTCTGAATCTACGATATGTTACCATCCCCTATCAATTTAGTTATATTGCCTTTGAACAATAATAATGTTTAAAGTTTTCTTGATTTATAGAAATGGATGATGGAACTGGTGGTGTTCAAGAATCAAGTGACATGTCGATTTCAAGCGATGATGACACCAATAAGCAACGGAATGAAAGCAATGTGGAACTTGAACATGACCTTGGTGAAGCTCAACCAGATGCCTTACTTGGAGACCCTAAATTGGGGATGACCTTTGATACTGAGAATGAGGTGCGAGAGTACTACAACAACTACGCTAAAGCAAAGGGCTTTGGTGTGACAAGAAGAAGCTCAAACAATGATGATAATGGACAGCTGAAGTATCTTACACTTTCGTGCTCTCGGCATGGTAAGACTCAGTCCAGATCAAGAAATATGTTGAAACCAAATCCAACAACCGGGTTAGGATGTAAAGCTAAAATCAATATTACCCGTGGTCCTGATGGGAAGTTTCATCTTTCAACTGTCATTTTAGATCATAATCATACATTAAGTCCACACAAGTCTCGGTTATTCAGATGCAACCAAAAGTTAGACTTCCATGTGAAGCGAAGGCTTGAGCTGAATGACCGGGCTGGAATTCGAGTAAACAAGAATTTCAATTCTTTTGTTGTGGAAGCAAATGGTCATGAGAACCTAACTTTTGGTGAGAAGAATGCTCGCAATTTTCTAGAGAAAACAAGAAGGTTGAAACTTGGCAGAGGTGATGCTGAAGCGGTTCGTGATTTTTTTGTCAAGATGCAATCTGACAACCCAAATTTTTCAGTGTCATGGACCTTGATGATGAATCTCGACTAAGGAATGTCTTTTGGGCTGATGCAAGAAGTAGAGCAGTGTATGACTCTTTTCATGATGTCGTTAGTTTTGACACAACATATTTGACGAACAAATATGATATGCCTTTTGCTTGTTTTGTTGGAGTGAATCATCATGGACAATCAGTTTTGCTTGGATGTGCTCTATTATCAAATGAAGATACCGAAACATTTGTTTGGTTATTTCAAGCATGGCTCACATGTATGTCAAATCTCCATCCAAAAGCTATTGTAACCCGATCAAGCAAAAGCAATTCAGAATGGTGTGGAAAGAGTTTTTCCAGAATCTCGATATAGATGGTGTTTGTGGCATATAATGAAGAAGATACCCGAGAAGTTTGGTGGATATGATGAGTATGATCACATTAAGGCTGCTATTGGCAAGGCAGTTTATGATTCATTAACAATTACAGAGTTTGAAGTTGCTTGGATGCATATGCTTGAGAAGTATGATCTTGGTGATAACGAATGGCTTAAAGGGCTTTACCGCCATAGGCACCGATGGGTTCCAGCATTTGTGAAAGATGCCTTTTGGGCAGGTTTTCTACTACACAACGTAGTGAGAGTATGAATGCCTTCTTCGATGGGTATGTTAATGCAAAAACTACATTGAAGCATTTTGTTAGCCAATATGAGAATGCTCTTCGTGATAAAGTTGAGAAGGAGAATATTGCTGATTTCAACTCTTTCAATTCAACCATACCTTGCATCACACACTTTGATATCGAGAAGCAATTTCAATCAATCTATACAAATTCGAAGTTCAAAGAATTTCAAGAAGAGCTAACACACAAGATGTATTGTGATCGGAAGTTAATAGAAAAAAAGGGGCAATGGAAACATATGAAATAACTGAGGATGTGCTGATTGACAAAGAAAAAGGGTGGAGAAAAGATATTGTGTACCATGTACAATTCAGTGAGGAAGAGTTTGAAGTTAAGTGTTCATGTCGCCACTTTGAGTTCAGGGGGATTCTCTGTAGGCATGTGTTATGTGTGCTCACTCACAAGAAAATCAAGGAGGTTCCTCTACAATACATTCTTGATCGGTGGAGAAAAAATGTGAAAAGAAAACATAACTTCATCAGATGCACATATGGCGGCATGGAAAATACTCCTGTTGCAAATCGTTTTGATAGATTGTGCAATAGTTTCTACCCAGTTGCAGAGATAGGCGCCATGTCAGATGATTCATGCAATTCATTGATTGAAGATCTTTGCACCTTGAAAATTAAGTACTCTAGCAACTCAAGTTCTGAAAATAATAAGGATCAGGTTAGTGCACCAAAAGATCAATTGCAGGAAGAGGCGCCTTCTGATGGGAAGACAACAAGTAAAACTATACTAAGTCCAATAGCTGTTAGATGTGCTGGACGTCCTCCTTCATTGAGAAAAGAATCCAAGGTTGATAAGCTTATTCGTCAAGCAAATGAAAAGAAGAAGAAAGCTGAACTAAGGGAGAAGAAAAAGGCTGCACAAGAAGAGAAGAAGGCTGCACAAAAGGAAGCTGAACAAAAGGTATTCTCCATATATTATCTTTTTATTCTGTGAAAATAATAACCCAAACTCGTGCGTGTTTTCTTACTAAGTATTTATTTCAGGCTCGCTCCATGAATTTGGAAAAGAAAATGTCCAATAAAAAAAGGAAATCATCACAGGATGATATTCTAGAACAAGATGTTGTGGAACAAGATGGCCAAACTTGTAGTAGCATGGCTGAGGTATGCTTATTTCTCACATTTTTATTTCTAGTAAACTCTTAAACATCCATGTAATTCTATCACTTTCTTTGGAGCAGAAATCATTTGACTTGGGCATTATCAATGGCGACATAAATCCACCCCAAGGATCAACTACAGTATCACTTGGAGGTTCATCGACAATGGTTATGCCCCAAATTCTCGGAGAATATACAAGTATGCTGTTTCAAGTTCAGCAAGGATCGACTGTAGTGTCTAATTCTGCAGCATTACACTTCGATGAAAATTAAGGGCTCGATGATATGATGGACCAGAGTTTGGACATGATTTACGTAGTTTGAAGATGTTAGATGCAATATTTTGTATGAACTTGTCAACTTTAATGTAATACTTGATACCTGATAGGCACCAGGGCACTAGAAAAGTAGACGGATTTATATTTTGTCATCTTGTTTCGGCCCAAGGGACTTGAATTTGTCTCTGTTATATGGTTCAAGTATTAGTTGATTCCACTTTCAGTTCCAGTTCAAATGATTAGGTGATTCTTTCATGTCGATCCTAGCAGAAATATCAGCAGCAAATACTCTTTCAATCTCAATAACACAATGACAGAATGTAAGAGGCAAGAATATGATGAAACCCACTTTTGTATTGATCTCAGCCAAGTACATGAGTGCACGAACGTGCTAGTCAGTCGTGGCTAACTAAATCCCTGAATAGGGAGATATGTTTACAATGTACAACATCACGGAACAACAACAATATATAGGGATGTTTCCAACAGACATATTTCTTACTGAACTGCCTTGATTTTGTGCCCTTTCTGCATCAGCTGATGGTGATGCTTACAGCTTTTGGATAATTCTACTGGATCCTGAAGATGTTCACAGGGAGGGCACTAGCTGATGGTATGTTCAGAGAAGGATTGAGTCTGCACTTGTTTGCAGAGATGACATGTCCTGACAAGATATACACAGGCAACCATATGATAGTGTTGATGATGCAAGATTGAACAATATATTGGCTTGTTTAGCTTCTGTTATCAGAATCTGCATCTTGTGTGGTACTGTTTCATCACGCATCTAACACAGCTCTGAATCTGTCAAGCAAAAAGTAACATCATCAGACAACCAAGGGACATGGGCAATTTCACACAACATGCAGGATATTTGCGATTTTAGTTGCTCGACATGACAACAATGGAGGACCTCATCGTGGCACAATCCGGCCAAGAGTTCGCGCCGCCGCAGCCGACGACCAATAGCTCGCGCCGCCGTCGCCGGAGACCAAAGATCTCGCGCCGCAGCCGCCGGAGACCAAGAGCTCGCGAGCGCCGCCCGCGTACGACTTAGCACGCTGACCCTCGCCATGTCACGCCGCCGCTGATCTTGGGGAACATCCTCTCCGCCGCCAGCAGTCGGCCGTCGCCGTCGCGTCGCCCGGGAGAGAAAGGGGATGAGCGGACGGTCTGGCTGTTGTGCGCGAGTAATTTTTCTGCTATTTTCTGCTCAAGAGGGGTGGGCTGTGGGGATGAAGTGGACGTTTCCACATCAGCGCGTATCGCTTGGTCCGTAGCAGCGGCCCGTAAGTGTAGCATTATCGTTTCCTATCCATCTCATCTCACTCACACCGTCACACAGACACAGTTACACTGCTGCAGATACTTCACTGCTACTGCCAGTTCACTTCCCTCGGATCTCCGCCGAGATGTCGACGGTGACCCGTGCCTACCTCGATCAGAAGCTCGCCGCCGCCAGGCGCTGCTCCAGAGGTAACAAAAAGGAACGATATGATGTCGCGCTGGTTTACCATGCCGGCAATGCCCTTGCCCTTCTGTTCTAGTAGTACATTGCATTGCAGCTTTGTGTGGTACTGGTACTGTCTGCTGAAACATGTCTGTGGAACTGCAGAGGCCGCCGTGGCGGGAGCCAAGGCCGCGGCCGTTGCCACCGTCGCTGCCGCAGTACCTACAGTAAGTAGCCATTCAGTTCTTTGACGAAATCCTTGCACGGTTCATAGCATGTCTCATGGATGCGTTACCTGTAACTTCAGCTGGCGAGCATGAGGATGCTGCCGTGGGCGAGGGCGCACCTGAACCCCACAGGCCAGGCGCTCATCATCTCCACCGTCGCTGGGATGGCCTACTTCATCGTCGCCGACAAGACCATCCTCTCCATGGCCAGGAAGCACTCCTTCGACGACGCGCGAGACCACCTCAAGAACACCTCCTTCCACTAATTAGCCCACAATAGATCCATTAGTGGCGCGCAATAAGATACTCCCTCTGTCCGGAAATACTTGTCGAAAAAATGAATGTATCTAGTCGTATTTTAGTTTTAGATACATTCATTTTTACCCGTTTTCGTGACAAGTATTTTCGGACGGAGGGAGTACTACTATTACTAGTAGTATAATGTTCAACAATTATGTGACATCACGCAAGGCTTGCAGACAGCGAGTGCTGTACTGTGCTGCTCTGCGTGCAGAAGCACTAATCTCATGTATCCGTGTATCCAGCCAGTAATCTTGAATTAATAATAACCTGCATTTGTACAACTCGGGTTGGCCATACCATCACACGACTTACATTTTCTTGTTTGTGACTGTCATTTGACATGCGGCGGTCGCTCTGTGGCAGAGCATGCACAAGACCGAAATAACACTACTACTACATTCTTTGATCCTCTATTCCTCCCCTGTTCCGCGATGCACGCCAGGATCATGTCAACTCACTTGTTTAAAATCTTTTGATGGGTTTTGAAAGATGGGGTGACAAATGAAGGAAGGTTTATTAATAAAGGAACAAAAGGAAATAATTATTATAGGATAACTAGTCGTACATTTATCCTCATTGAAAAAATAGTCGTACATTTTGAAACGCCACTCATGTACTAGCGGAGTCCCGCCTTTGACTTAGAGAGGTATTTCTTGCTAGAGATAAGGACCTGTATCAGTTTGCATGATGGTTCAGATGTAATTTCTCTCATAAATCGGATACAAATGAGGGCCCTTCGCGGGCATCCAAACAACACCTACGATCGTTTCTGATCATGTTGGCACACCCAAACTCCGTCCTATCTCGCCAAACTGGGGCCCTTCGTGGGTATCCAGACAACACCCACGACCGCTTCTGATCATGTTGGCACACCCAAACTCCGTCCTACCTTGCCTGCACACTTTCTCGCTCGGCGCTATCTGTCCACATTCATGTCGCTGTAGAACGGCCGCTTCACATTGAAGCCGACCTAGAGCGAACACGACCTCTCACTGCCTCCGCAACTGAAATGGCGCGCCGGCCGAGGGCGTCGCACGCTGCCCGTCCGGCTGAATACGCCTCCTCACTGCATTCAAACGGCTGCAAACTGCTCGCCTTCCTCCATTAAACTCGTGCATGTGCTAAGATATCTACTCTTGCTGGATCAAGAAGGAGAGGACGCCGCCAAGCCGTACGTGTGCTAAACTCAGAGGTGCCGCACGTGTGGTACTTGGATTGAATTGGATCGTGATGCGAGTACAACTACGCCAAGCACGATCTCTAGATCGTTAACGCTTTCGGTCTACAAGGGTATATAGACACCACCCCCCTCTCATTGATATACATCTCCTAGATTAGACCTTGGGTGTTCCACTAGTGCAGAACCGGACAATAGCACCGGTTCGTAAGGCCCTTTAGTGCCGGTTCCATAACCGGCACTAAAGTGTGGGCACTAAAGCCCCCCCCCCCTTTAGTACCGGTTCAGTACAAACCAGTGCTAAAGGAAAACCACGTGGCATGAGCCAGCTCCAGGGGCCTGGAGCCCTTTAGTACCGGTTGGTAAGACCAACCGGTACTATAAGGTTTGGTTTTTTTTAGTTTTATGATTTCTTTTTCATTTAATTTTGTGTTTCCATTTTAATTCTTTTTCGTTTGCTGGTATTTTACGATATATAGAATTTCTAGTAGAACCAATCATGCATATATATATCATCAATGTCTCACAAACCATCATATTAATTAATTCACACATACACACATGTATAGCTATATACAATTTCTCCTACATATGCATGTTGCCTTCGGAGCCAGTGGCATTAGCCTAATTGGTGCCTTCGGAGCACGATGACAATTGGAAGTGGTTTTCATGGGGGCGGTAGCGGGTAATAGTATTCTCCCTTCGGATTTCTGACCTGGTCGAGCAAAAATCCCGCTATTTCCTCTTGAAGTGCTTCTACGCGCTCCATTTCTAAGAGCTTCTCCCGCACCTTTCTGAACTGTTAAGAAGGAGATCAATATGCATGTGTATTAGTTGTGTGACTAGATATCGATAATGGTGTAAAAATTGTGAATAGTGTTTTGACAAGCACCCATTCCTGTCTTTGAGATCTGCTCCTTTCGGACGCCATCATGCGAATGTTCTCGCAAACGCAGAATGCACACAGATCAGTCCCCTGCGTCTACTTCAGGGCCTTTACGAGAATGGAATTTGATCAGATAATAATTAATCAAGCATGATAATTAAAGAGATGGCAGCTAACTAGCTAGCTAGTACTACTTAATTACTTACCTTGGGTCTTCCCCATTTAAGCTTTTCTTTCCATTCGCCTTCCGTGACGCTGATGAACCTTGAATCTACACTTACGGGCCGCTGCTACGGACCAAGCGATACGCGCTGATGTGGAAACGTCCATGTCATCCCCACAGCCCACCCCTCTCGAGCAGAAAACAGCAGAAAAATTACTCGTGCACAACAGCCAGACCGTCCGCCTTCTTCTACCTCGAAAGAAAAGAACAGTCTGCCGCCTCCTCGTTTTCTAGACGGGCCGCTTGGATTCCCTCGCTCCACATTGAACAGATGGCCGCTGGGATTCTAGGTCAAGCGGCGTCGTTGTCGCAGCAGGTCGCAGCCTAAACTGTTGTCACGGCAGCCGGTCACCGTCGAAGCTTGAGGACTGGAGGAGGTGAGGTTCTTTCCCCAACATTGTTCAATCTTTGCATCTTCCATCTAACTTTTCTCGATCAGATTACGATTGATTTTTTTCGTTTCAACAGCTGCTGTCGTTGCAGCTGCTCACTGTCAAAGCTTCGACAACGTGGACGACGCTGGGGGTGGAGCTCTTGTGTGCCTGGGCGAGCTCGGGGACTAGAGGAGGTGAGGGTTTTGCCCCAATATTTCGTTATGTTCAATATCTGCACCTTTTATCTAGCTTTTCTTGACCGTACGGTCGATGTTACTGTATGTTGATCGATTCTTATATTCCTTTCTCCTCTCTGAATCTACATGCCTCTGAATCTACAAGCTTCTGAATCTACAAGCTTCTGAATCTACATGCCTCTGAATCTGCATGCCTCTGAATCTACAATATGTTACCATCCCCTATCAATTTAGTTATATTGCCTTTGAACAATAATAATGTTTAAAGTTTTCTTGATTTATAGAAATGGATGATGGAACTGGTGGTGTTCAAGAATCAAGTGACATGTCAATTTCAAGCGATGATGACACCAATAAGCAACGGAATGAAAGCAATGTGGAACTTGAACATGACCTTGGTGAAGCTCAACCAGATGCCTTACTTGGAGACCCTAAATTGGGGATGACCTTTGATACTGAGAATGAGGTGCGAGAGTACTACAACAACTACGCTAAAGCAAAGGGCTTTGGTGTGACAAGAAGAAGCTCAAACAATGATGATAATGGACAGCTGAAGTATCTTACACTTTCGTGCTCTCGGTATGGTAAGACTCAGTCCCGATCAAGAAATATGTTGAAACCAAATCCAACAACCGGGTTAGGATGTAAAGCTAAAATCAATATTACCCGTGGTCCTGATGGGAAGTTTCATCTTTCAACTGTCATTTTAGATCATAATCATACATTAAGTCCACACAAGTCTCGGTTATTCAGATGCAACCAAAAGTTAGACTTCCATGTGAAGCGAAGGCTTGAGCTGAATGACCGGGCTGGAATTCGAGTAAACAAGAATTTCAATTCTTTTGTTGTGGAAGCAAATGGTCATGAGAACCTAACTTTTGGTGAGAAGAATGCTCGCAATTTTCTAGAGAAAACAAGAAGGTTGAAACTTGGCAGAGGTGATGCTGAAGCGGTTCGTGATTTTTTTGTCAAGATGCAATCTGACAACCCAAATTTTTCAGTGTCATGGACCTTGATGATGAATCTCGACTAAGGAATGTCTTTTGGGCTGATGCAAGAAGTAGAGCAGTGTATGACTCTTTTCATGATGTCGTTAGTTTTGACACAACATATTTGACGAACAAATATGATATGCCTTTTGCTTGTTTTGTTGGAGTGAATCATCATGGACAATCAGTTTTGCTTGGATGTGCTCTATTATCAAATGAAGATACCGAAACATTTGTTTGGTTATTTCAAGCATGGCTCACATGTATGTCAAATCTCCATCCAAAAGCTATTGTAACCCGATCAAGCAAAAGCAATTCAGAATGGTGTGGAAAGAGTTTTTCCAGAATCTCGATATAGATGGTGTTTGTGGCATATAATGAAGAAGATACCCGAGAAGTTTGGTGGATATGATGAGTATGATCACATTAAGGCTGCTATTGGCAAGGCAGTTTATGATTCATTAACAATTACAGAGTTTGAAGTTGCTTGGATGCATATGCTTGAGAAGTATGATCTTGGTGATAACGAATGGCTTAAAGGGCTTTGCCGCCATAGGCACCGATGGGTTCCAGCATTTGTGAAAGATGCCTTTTGGGCAGGTATGTCTACTACACAACGTAGTGAGAGTATGAATGCCTTCTTCGATGGGTATGTTAATGCAAAAACTACATTGAAGCATTTTGTTAGCCAATATGAGAATGCTCTTCGTGATAAAGTTGAGAAGGAGAATATTGCTGATTTCAACTCTTTCAATTCAACCATACCTTGCATCACACACTTTGATATCGAGAAGCAATTTCAATCAATCTATACAAATTCGAAGTTCAAAGAATTTCAAGAAGAGCTAACACACAAGATGTATTGTGATCGGAAGTTAATAGAAAAAAAGGGGCAATGGAAACATATGAAATAACTGAGGATGTGCTGATTGACAAAGAAAAAGGGTGGAGAAAAGATATTGTGTACCATGTACAATTCAGTGAGGAAGAGTTTGAAGTTAAGTGTTCATGTCGCCACTTTGAGTTCAGGGGGATTCTCTGTAGGCATGTGTTATGTGTGCTCACTCACAAGAAAATCAGGGAGGTTCCTCTACAATACATTCTTGATCGGTGGAGAAAAAATGTGAAAAGAAAACATAACTTCATCAGATGCACATATGGCGGCATGGAAAATACTCCTGTTGCAAATCGTTTTGATAGATTGTGCAACAGTTTCTACCCAGTTGCAGAGATAGGCGCCATGTCAGATGATTCATGCAATTCATTGATTGAAGATCTTTGCACCTTGAAAATTAAGTACTCTAGCAACTCAAGTTCTGAAAATAATAAGGATCAGGTTAGTGCACCAAAAGATCAATTGCAGGAAGAGGCGCCTTCTGATGGGAAGACAACAAGTAAAACTATACTAAGTCCAATAGCTGTTAGATGTGCTGGACGTCCTCCTTCATTGAGAAAAGAATCCAAGGTTGATAAGCTTATTCGTCAAGCAAATGAAAAGAAGAAGAAAGCTGAACTAAGGGAGAAGAAAAAGGCTGCACAAGAAGAGAAGAAGGCTGCACAAAAGGAAGCTGAACAAAAGGTATTCTCCCTATATTATGTTTTTATTCTGTGAAAATAATAACCCAAACTCGTGCGTGTTTTCTTACTAAGTATTTATTTCAGGCTCGCTCCATGAATTTGGAAAAGAAAATGTCCAATAAAAAAAGGAAATCATCACAGGATGATATTCTAGAACAAGATATTGTGGAACAAGATGGCCAAACTTGTAGTAGCATGGCTGAGGTATGCTTATTTCTCACATTTTTATTTCTAGTAAACTCTTAAACATCCATGTAATTTTATCACTTTCTTTGGAGCAGAAATCATTTGACTTGGGCATTATCAATGGCGACATAAATCCACCCCAAGGATCAACTACAGTATCACTTGGAGGTTCATCGACAATGGTTATGCCCCAAATTCTCGGAGAATATACAAGTATGTTGTTTCAAGTTCAGCAAGGATCGACTGTAGTGTCTAATTCTGCAGCATTACACTTCGATGAAAATTAAGGGCTCGATGATATGATGGACCAGAGTTTGGACATGATTTACGTAGTTTGAAGATGTTGGATGCAATATTTTGTATGAACTTGTCAACTTTAATGTAATACTTGATACCTGATAGGCACCAGGGCACTAGAAAAGTAGACGGATTTATATTTTGTCATCTTGTTTCGGCCCAAGGGACTTGAATTTGTCTCTGTTATATGGTTCAAGTATTAGTTGATTCCACTTTCAGTTCCAGTTCAAATGATTAGGTGATTCTTTCATGTCGATCCTAGCAGAAATATCAGCAGCAAATACTCTTTCAATCTCAATAACACAATGACAGAATGTAAGAGGCAAGAATATGATGAAACCCACTTTTGTATTGATCTCAGCCAAGTACATGAGTGCACGAACGTGCTAGTCAGTCGTGGCTAACTAAATCCCTGAATAGGGAGATATGTTTACAATGTACAACATCACGGAACAACAACAATATATAGGGATGTTTCCAACAGACATATTTCTTACTGAACTGCCTTGATTTTGTGCCCTTTCTGCATCAGCTGATGGTGATGCTTATGTTGGAAATATGCCCTAGAGGCAATAATAAATTGATTATTATTATATTTCCTTGTTCATGATAATCGTTTATTATCCATGCTAGAATTGTATTGATAGGAAACTCAGATACATGTGTGGATACATAGACAACACCATGTCCCTAGTAAGCCTCTAGTTGACTAGCTCGTTAATCAATAGATGGTTACGGTTTCCTGACCATGGACATTGGATGTCGTTGATAACGGGATCACATCATTAGGAGAATGATGTGATGGATAAGACCCAATCCTAAGCCTAGCACAAGATCATGTAGTTCGTATGCTAAAGCTTTTCTAATGTCAAGTATCATTTCCTTAGACCATGAGATTGTGCAACTCCCGGATACCGTAGGAGTGCTTTGGGTGTGCCAAACGTCACAACGTAACTGGGTGGCTATAAAGGTACACTACGGGTATCTCTGAAAGTGTCTGTTGGGTTGGCACGAATCGAGATTGGGATTTTGTCACTCCGTGTAAACGGAGAGGTATCTCTGGGCCCACTCGGTAGGACATCATCATAATGTGCACAATGTGACCAAGGGGTTGATCACAGGATGATGTGTTATGGAACGAGTAAAGAGACTTGCCGGTAACGAGATTGAACAAGGTATCGGTATACCGACGATCGAATCTCGGGCAAGTACCATACCGCTAGACAAAGGGAATTGTATACGAGATCGATTGAGTCCTTGACATCATGGTTCATCCGATGAGATCATTGTGGAACATGTGGGAGCCAACATGGGTATCCAGATCCCGCTGTTGGTTATTGACCGGAGAACCTCACGGTCATGTCTGCATGTCTCCCGAACCCGTAGGGTCTACACACTTAAGGTTCGATGGCGCTAGGGTTATAAAGGAAGCTTTATGTGGTTACCGAATGTTGTTCGGAGTCCCGTATGAGATCCCGGACGTCACGAGGAGTTCCGGAATGGTCTGGAGGTAAAGATTTATATATAGGAAGTCCTGTTTCGGCCATCGGGACAAGTTTCGGGGTCATCGGTATTGTACCGGGACCACCGGAAGGGTCCCGGGGGCCCACCGGGTGGGGCCACCTGCCCCGGGGGGCCACATGGGCTGTAGGGGGTGCGCCTTGGCCTACATGGGCCAAGGGCACCAGCCCCTAGAGGTCCATGCGCCAAGATATAGGAAAAAGGGGAGAGTCCTAAAGGGGGAAGGCACCTCCGAGGTGCCTTGGGGAGGATGGACTCCTCCCCCCCTCTTAGCCGCACCCCTTCCTTGGAGGAAGGGGCAAGGCTGCGCCTCCCCCCTCTCCCCTGCCCCTATATATAGTGGAGGGGAGGGAGGGCATCCATACCTGAGCCCTTGGCGCCTCCCTCCCTCCCGTGACACCTCCTCCTCTCCCGTAGGTGCTTGGCGAAGCCCTGCAGGATTGCCACGCTCCTCCATCACCACCACGCCGTTGTGCTGTTGCTGGATGGAGTCTTCCTCAACCTCTCCCTCTCTCCTTGCTGGATCAAGGCGTGGGAGACATCGTTGAGCTGTACGTGTGTTGAACGCGGAGGTGCCGTCCGTTCGGCACTAGGATCATCGGTGATCCGAATCACGACGAGTACGACTCCATCAACCCCGTTCACTTGAACGCTTCCGCTTAGCGATCTACAAGGGTATGTAGATGCACTCTCCTTCCCCTCGTTGCTAGTCTCTCCATAGATAGATCTTGGTGACACGTAGGAAAATTTTGAATTTCTGCTACGTTCCCCAACAGTGGCATCATGAGCTAGGTCTATTGCGTAGATTCTTTGCACGAGTAGAACACAAAGTAGTTGTGGGCGTCGATATTGTTCAATATGCTTGCCGTTACTAGTCTTATCTTGATTCGGTGGCATCGTGGGATGAAGCGGCCCGGACCAACCTTACACGTACGCTTACGTGAGACCGGTTTCACCGACAAACATGCACTAGTTGCATAAGGTGGCTGGCGGGTGTCTGTCTCTCCCACTTTAGTCGGATCGGATTCATGAAAAGGGTCCTTATGAAGGGTAAATAGCAATTGGCATATCACGTTATGGTTCATGCGTAGGTATGAAACGTTCTTGCTAGAAACCCATAGCAGCCACGTAAAACATGCAAACAACAATTAGAGGACGTCTAACTTGTTCTTGCAGGGTATGCTATGTGATGTGATATGGCCAAAAAGGATGTGATGAATGATATATGTGATGTATGAGATTGATCATGTTCTTGTAATAGGAATCACGACTTGCATGTCGATGAGTATGACAACCGGCAGGAGCCATAGGAGTTGTCTTTATTTATTTGTGACCTGCGTGTCAACTTAAACGTCATGTAATTACTTTACTTTATTGCTAACCGTTAGCCATAGTAGTAGAAGTAATAGTTGGTGAGGCAACTTCATGAAGACACGATGATGGAGATCATGATGATGGAGATCATGGTGTCATGCCGGTGACGATGATGATCATGGAGCCCCGAAGATGAAGATCAAAAGGAGCAAAATGATATTGGCCATATCATGTCACTATTTGATTGCATGTGATGTTTATCATGTTTATACATCTTATTTGCTTAGAACGACGGTAGTAAATAAGATGATCCCTTACAACAATTTCAAGAAGTGTTCTCCCCTAACTGTGCACCGTTGCGACAGTTCGTGTTTCGAAGCACCACGTGATGATCGGGTGTTAGATTCTAACGTTCACATACAACGGGTGTAAGACAGATTTACACACGCGAAACACTTAGGGTTAACTTGACGAGACTAGCATGTACAGACATGGCCTCGGAACACGGAGACCGAAAGGTCGAACATGAGTCGTATAGAAGATACGATCAACATGAAGATGTTCACCGATGATGACTAGTCCGTCTCACGTGATGATCGGACACGGCCTAGTTTGACTCAGATCATGTAATCACTTAGATGACTAGAGGGATGTCTATCTGAGTGGGAGTTCATAAGATGAACTTAATTATCCTGAACATAGTCAAAAGGTTTTTGCAAATTATGTCGTAGCTCACGCTATAGTTCTACTGTTTAGATATGTTCCTAGAGAAAAATTAGTTGAAAGTTGATAGTAGCAATTATGCGGACTAGGTCCGTAAACTGAGGATTGTCCTCATTGCTTCATAGAAGGCGTATGTCCTTAATTCACCGCTCAGTGTGCTGAACCTCGAACGTTGTCTGTGGTTGTTGCGAACATCTGACATGCACGTTTTGATAACTACGTGATAGTTCAGTTAAACGGTTTAGAGTTGAGGCACCAAAGACGTTTTTGAAACATCGCGAAACATATGAGATGTTTTGAGGGCTGAAATTGGGATTTCAGGCTCGTGCCCATGTCAAGAGGTATAAGACCTCCGATGACTTTCTTAACCTGCAAACTAAGGAGAAAAGCTCAATTGTTGAGCTTGTGCTCAGATTGTCTGAGTACAACAATCATTTGAATCGAGTGGGAGTTGATCTTCCAGATAAGACAGTGATGGTTCTCCAAAGTCATTGCCACCAAGCTGTTAGAGCTTCATGATGAACTATAACATATCAGGGATAGATATGATGATCCTTGAGCTATTCGCGATGTTTGACACCGCGAAAGTAGAAATCAAGAAGGAGCATCAATTGTTGATGGTTGGTGAAACCACTAGTTTCAAGAAGGGCAAGGGCAAGAAGGGATACTTCATGAAACGGCAAATCAGCTGCTGCTCTAGTGAAGAAACCCAAGGTAAAACCCAAACCCGAGACTAAGTGCTTCTGTAATAAGGGGAACAACCACTAGAGCAGAATTACCCTAGATACTTGGTAGATAAGAAGGCTGGCAAGGTCGATAGAAGTATATTGGATATACATTGTGTTAATGTGTACTTTGCTAGTACTCCTAGTAGCACCAGGGTATTAGATACCAGTTCGGTTGCTAAGTGTTAGTAACTCGAAACAAAAGGCTACGGAATAAACGGAGACTAGCTAAAGGTGAGCTGACGATATGTGTTGGAAGTTTTTCCAAGCTTGATATGATCAAGCATCGCACGCTCCCTCTACCAAAGAGATTGGTGTTAAACCTAAATAATTGTTATTTGGTGTTTGCGTTGAGCATAGACATGATTGGATTACGTCTATCACAATACGGTTATTCATTTAAGGAGAATAATGCTTACTCTGTTTATTTGAATAATACCTTCAATGGTCTTACACCTAAAATGAATGGTTTATTAAATCTCGATCGTAGTGATACACATGTTCATGCCAAAAGATAGTAATGATAGTGCCACCTACTTGTGGCACTGCCACGTAAGTCATATCGGTATAAAACGCATGAAGAAGCTCCATGTTGATGGATCTTTAGGCTCACTCGTTTTTGAAAAGTTTGAGACATGCGAACCATGTCTATTGGTGTATATGCATGAAGAAACTCCATGCAAATGGACTGTTTTGACTCACTTGATTTTGAATCACTTGGGACATGCAAATCATACCACATGGGCAAGATGACTGAAAAGCCTCGTTTTCAGTAAGATGGAACAAGATAGCAACTTGTTGGAAGTAACACATTTTGATGTGTGCGGTCCAATGAGTGCTGAGGCATGCAGTGAATATCGTTATGTTCTTACTTCACAGATGATTCGAGTAGATGTTGAGTATATTTACTTGATGAATCACGAGTCTGAATTATTGAAAGGTTCAAGTAATTTCAGTGTGAAGTTGAAAGATCGTCGTGACAAGAGGATAAAAGATCTATGATATGATCATAGAGATGAATATCTGAATCACGAGTTTGGCACAGAATTAAGACATTGTGGAAATAGTTTCGCAACTAATACAGCCTGGAACACCATAGTGTGATGGTGTGTCCGAACATCATAACTGCACCCTATTGGATATGGTGCATACCATGATGTCTCTTATCGAGTTACCACTATCGTTCATGGGTTAGGCATTAGAGACAACCACATTCACTTTAAATAGGGCACCACATAATTTCGTTGAGATGACACCGTATGAACTATGGTTTGGAGAAACCTAAGTTGCCATTTCTTGAAAGTTTGGGGCTGCGACGCTTATGTGAAAAGGTTTCAGGTTGATAAGCTCGAACCCAAAGCAGATAAAATGCATCTTCATAGGACACCCAAAACAGTTGGGTATACCTCCTGTCTCAGATCCGAAAGCAATAAGGGATTGTTTCTAGAATCGGGTCCTTTCTCGAGGAAAAGTTTCTCTCGAAAGAATTGAGTGGGAGGATGGTGGAGACTTGATGAGGTTATTGAACCGTCTCTTCAACTAGTGTGTGGCAGGGCACAGGAAGTTGTTCCTGTGGCACCTACACCAATTGAAGTGATAGTGATCATGAAACTTCAGATCAAGTCACTACCAAACCTCGTGGGATGACAAGAATGCGTACTACTTCAGAGTGGTACGTAATCCTGTCTTGGAAGTCATGTTGCTAGACAACAATGAACCTATGAGCTATGGAGAAGCGATGGTGGGCCCGGATTCCGATAAATGGCTCAAGGCCATAAAACCCGAGAGAGGATCCATGTATGAAAACAAAGTGTAGACTTTGGAAGAACTACTTGATGGTCGTAAGGCTGTTAGGTACATATGGATTTTGAAAGGAAGACAGACAATGATGGTAAGTGTCACCATTGAGAAAGCTCGACTTGTCGTTAAGATGTTTTTCGACAAGTTCAAGGAGTTGACTACGATGAGACTTTCTCACTCGTAGCGATGCTAAGAGTCTGTTGGAATTATATTAGCAATTACTGCATTATTTATGAAATCTTGCAGATAGGATGTCAAAACATTGTTTCCTCGATGATTCTTGAGGAAAGGTTGTATGTGATACAACCGGAAGGTTTTGTCTATCCTGAAATATGCTAATAAGTATGCAAAGCTCCAGCAATCCTTCTGAGGACTGGAGTGAGCATCTCGGAGTTGGAATGTATGCTTTGATGATGATCAAAGATTTTGGGTGTATACAAAGTTTATGAGAAACTTGTATTTCCAAAGAAGTGAGTGGGAGCACTATAGAATTTCTGATGAGTATATGTTGTTGACATATTAATGATCAGAAATGACGTAGAATTTCTGGAAAGCATATAGGGTTATTTGGAAAGTGTTTTCAATGGAAAACCTGGATTAAGCTACTTGAACATTGAGCATCAAGATCTATGTAGATCAAAACGCTTAATAGTACTTTCAAATGAGCACATGCCTTGACGTGATCTTGAAGGTGTTCAAGATGGATCAGTCAAAGAAGGAGTTCTTGCCTGAGTTGTAAGGTATGAAGTTAAGACTTAAAGCTCGACCATGGCAGAATAGAGAGAAAGGAACGAAGGTCGTCCCCTATGATTAAGACATAGGCTCTACAGTATGCTATGCTGTGTACCGCACCTGAAGTGTGCTTTACCATGAGTCAGTCAAGGGGTACAAGAGTGATCCAAGAATGGATCGCAGGACAGCAGTCAAAGTTATCCTTAGTAACTAGTGGACTAAGGAATTTTCTCAATTATGGAGGTGGTAAAAGAGTTCGTCGTAAAGGGTTACGTCGATTCAAGCTTAACACCTATCCGGATAGCTATGAGTAGAGATACCGGATACGTATAATGGAGCAACAATTTAGAATAGCTCCAAGTAGAACAGTTATTTGGAATAGCTCCAAATAGAACATGGTAGCTGCATCTAGGAGATGACATAGAGATTTGTAAAGCACACACGGATCTGAAAGGTTCAGACCCGTTGACTATAACCTCTCTCACAAGCATAACATGATCAAACCCAGAACTCATCGAGTGTTAATCACATGGTAAATGTGAACTAGATTATTGACTCTAGTAAACTCTTTGGGTGTTAGTCACATGGGGATGTGACCTTGAGTGTTAATCACATATCGATGTGAACTAGATTATTGACTCTAGTGCAAGTGGGAGACTGTTGGAAATATGCCCTAGAGGCAATAATAAATTGATTATTATTATATTTCCTTGTTCATGATAATCGTTTATTATCCATGCTAGAATTGTATTGATAGGAAACTCAGATACATGTGTGGATACATAGACAACACCATGTCCCTAGTAAGCCTCTAGTTGACTAGATCGTTAATCAATAGATGGTTACGGTTTCCTGACCATGGACATTGGATGTCGTTGATAACGGGATCACATCATTAGGAGAATGATGTGATGGACAAGACCCAATCCTAAGCCTAGCACAAGATCATGTAGTTCGTATGCTAAAGCTTTTCTAATGTCAAGTATCATTTCCTTAGACCATGAGATTGTGCAACTCCCGGATACCGTAGGAGTGCTTTGGGTGTGCCAAACGTCACAACGTAACTGGGTGGCTATAAAGGTACACTACGGGTATCTCTGAAAGTGTCTGTTGGGTTGGCACGAATCGAGATTGGGATTTTGTCACTCCGTGTAAACGGAGAGGTATCTCTGGGCCCACTCGGTAGGACATCATCATAATGTGCACAATGTGACCAAGGGGTTGATCACGGGATGATGTGTTACGGAACGAGTAAAGAGACTTGCCGGTAACGAGATTGAACAAGGTATCGGTATACCGACGTGATCTTGACGTGAGCACATGCCTTGACGTGATCTTGAAGGTGTTCAAGATGGATCAGTCAAAGAAGGAGTTCTTGCCTGAGTTGTAAGGTATGAAGTTAAGACTTAAAGCTCGACCATGGCAGAATAGAGAGAAAGGAACGAAGGTCGTCCCCTATGCTTAAGACATAGGCTCTACAGTATGCTATGCTGTGTACCGCACCTGAAGTGTGCTTTACCATGAGTCAGTCAAGGGGTACAAGAGTGATCCAAGAATGGATCACAGGACAGCGGTCAAAGTTATCCTTAGTAACTAGTGGACTAAGGAATTTTCTCAATTATGGAGGTGGTAAAAGAGTTCGTCGTAAAGGGTTACGTCGATGCAAGCTTAACACCTATCCGGATAGCTCTGAGTAGAGATACCGGATACGTATAATGGAGCAACAATTTAGAATAGCTCCAAGTAGAACATTTATTTGGAATAGCTCCAAATAGAACGTGGTAGCTGCATCTAGGAGATGACATAGAGATTTGTAAAGCACACACGGATCTGAAAGGTTCAGACCCGTTGACTATAACCTCTCTCACAAGCATAACATGATCAAACCCAGAACTCATCGAGTGTTAATCACATGGTAAATGTGAACTAGATTATTGACTCTAGTAAACTCTTTGGGTGTTAGTCACATGGGGATGTGACCTTGAGTGTTAATCACATATCGATGTGAACTAGATTATTGACTCTAGTGCAAGTGGGAGACTGTTGGAAATATGCCCTAGAGGCAATAATAAATTGATTATTATTATATTTCCTTGTTCATGATAATCGTTTATTATCCATGCTAGAATTGTATTGATAGGAAACTCAGATACATGTGTGGATACATAGACAACACCATGTCCCTAGTAAGCCTCTAGTTGACTAGCTCGTTAATCAATAGATGGTTACGGTTTCCTGACCATGGACATTGGATGTCGTTGATAACGGGATCACATCATTAGGAGAATGATGTGATGGACAAGACCCAATCCTAAGCCTAGCACAAGATCATGTAGTTCGTATGCTAAAGCTTTTCTAATGTCAAGTATCATTTCCTTAGACCATGAGATTGTGCAACTCCCGAATACCGTAGGAGTGCTTTGGGTGTGCCAAACGTCACAACGTAACTCGATGATATGATGGACCAGAGTTTGGACATGATTTACGTAGTTTGAAGATGTTGGATGCAATATTTTGTATGAACTTGTCAACTTTAATGTAATACTTGATACCTGATAGGCACCAGGGCACTAGAAAAGTAGACGGATTTATATTTTGTCATCTTGTTTCGGCCCAAGGGACTTGAATTTGTCTCTGTTATATGGTTCAAGTATTAGTTGATTCCACTTTCAGTTCCAGTTCAAATGATTAGGTGATTCTTTCATGTCGATCCTAGCAGAAATATCAGCAGCAAATACTCTTTCAATCTCAATAACACAATGACAGAATGTAAGAGGCAAGAATATGATGAAACCCACTTTTGTATTGATCTCAGCCAAGTACATGAGTGCACGAACGTGCTAGTCAGTCGTGGCTAACTAAATCCCTGAATAGGGAGATATGTTTACAATGTACAACATCACGGAACAACAACAATATATAGGGATGTTTCCAACAGACATATTTCTTACTGAACTGCCTTGATTTTGTGCCCTTTCTGCATCAGCTGATGGTGATGCTTATGTTGGAAATATGCCCTAGAGTCAATAATAAATTGATTATTATTATATTTCCTTGTTCATGATAATCGTTTATTATCCATGCTAGAATTGTATTGATAGGAAACTCAGATACATGTGTGGATACATAGACAACACCATGTCCCTAGTAAGCCTCTAGTTGACTAGCTCGTTAATCAATAGATGGTTACGGTTTCCTGACCATGGACATTGGATGTCGTTGATAACGGGATCACATCATTAGGAGAATGATGTGATGGACAAGACCCAATCCTAAGCCTAGCACAAGATCATGTAGTTCGTATGCTAAAGCTTTTCTAATGTCAAGTATCATTTCCTTAGACCATGAGATTGTGCAACTCCCGGATACCGTAGGAGTGCTTTGGGTGTGCCAAACGTCACAACGTAACTGGGTGGCTATAAAGGTACACTACGGGTATCTCTGAAAGTGTCTGTTGGGTTGGCACGAATCGAGATTGGGATTTTGTCACTCCGTGTAAACGGAGAGGTATCTCTGGGCCCACTCGGTAGGACATCATCATAATGTGCACAATGTGACCAAGGGGTTGATCACGGGATGATGTGTTATGGAACGAGTAAAGAGACTTGCCGGTAACGAGATTGAACAAGGTATCGTTATACCGACGATCGAATCTCGGGCAAGTACCATACCGCTAGACAAAGGGAATTGTATACGGGATCGATTGAGTCCTTGACATCGTGGTTCATCCGATGAGATTATCGTGGAACATGTGGGAGCCAACATGGGTATCCAGATCCTGCTGTTGGTTATTGACCGGAGAATGTCACGGTCATGTCTGCATGTCTCCCGAACCCGTAGGGTCTACACACTTAAGGTTCGATGACGCTAGGGTTATAAAGGAAGCTTTATGTGGTTACCGAATGTTGTTCGGAGTCCCGGATGAGATCCCGGACGTCACGAGGAGTTCCGGAATGGTCCGGAGGTAAAGATTTATATATAGGAAGTCCTGTTTCGGCCATCGGGACAAGTTTCGGGGTCATCGGTATTGTACCGGGACCACCGGAAGGGTCCCGGGGGCCCACCGGGTGGGGCCACCTGCCCCGGGGGGCCACATGGGCTGTAGGGGGTGCGCCTTGGCCTACATGGGCCAAGGGCACCAGCCCCTAGAGGCCCATGCGCCAAGATATAGGAAAAAGGGGAGAGTCCTAAAGGGGGAAGGCACCTCCGAGGTGCCTTGGGAGGATGGACTCCTCCCCCCCTCTTAGCCGCACCCCTTCCTTGGAGGAAGGGGCAAGGCTGCGCCTCCCCCCTCTCCCCTGCCCCTATATATAGTGGAGGGGAGGGAGGGCATCCATACCTGAGCCCTTGGCGCCTCCCTCCCTCCCGTGACACCTCCTCCTCTCCCGTAGGTGCTTGGCGAAGCCCTACAGGATTGCCACGCTCCTCCATCACCACCACGCCATTGTGCTGCTGCTGGATGGAGTCTTCCTCAACCTCTCCCTCTCTCCTTGCTGGATCAAGGCATGGGAGACATCGTCGAGCTGTACGTGTGTTGAACGCGGAGGTGCCGTCCGTTCGGCACTAGGATCATCGGTGATCTGAATCACGACGAGTACGACTCCATCAACCCCATTCACTTGAACGCTTCCGCTTAGCGATCTACAAGGGTATGTAGATGCACTCTCCTTCCCCTTGTTGCTAGTCTCTCCATAGATAGATCTTGGTGACACGTAGGAAAATTTTGAATTTCTGCTACGCTCCCCAACAGCTTACAGCTTTTGGATAATTCTGCTGGATCCTGAAGATGTTCACAGGGAGGGCACTAGCTGATGGTATGTTCAGAGAAGGATTGAGTCTGCACTTGTTTGCAGAGATGACATGTCCTGACAAGATATACACAGGAAACCATATGATAGTGTTGATGATGCAAGATTGAACAATATATTGGCTTGTTTAGCTTCTGTTATCAGAATCTGCATCTTGTGTGGTACTGTTTCATCACGCATCTAACACAGCTCTGAATCTGTCAAGCAAAAAGTAACATCATCAGACAACCAAGGGACATGGGCAATTTCACACAACATGCAGGATATTTGCGATTTTAGTTGCTCGACATGACAACAATGGAGGACCTCATCGTGGCACAATCCGGCCAAGAGTTCGCGCCGCCGCAGCCGACGACCAATACCTCGCGCCGCCGTCGCCGGAGATCAAAGATCTCGCGCCGCAGCCGCCGGAGACCAAGAGATCACGAGCGCCACCCGCATACGACTTAGCGCGCTGACCCTCGCCATGTCACGCCGCCGCTGATCTTGGGGAACATCCTCTCCGCCGCCAGCAGTCGGCCGTCGCCGTCGCGTCGCCCGGGAGAGAAAGGGGATGAGCGGACGGTCTGGCTGTTGTGCGCGAGTAATTTTTCTGCTGTTTTCTGCTCAAGAGGGGTGGGCTGTGGGGATGAAGTGGACGTTTCCACATCAGCGCGTATCGCTTGGTCCGTAGCAGCGGCCCGTAAGTGTAGCATTATCGTTTCCTATCCATCTCATCTCACTCACACCGTCACACAAACACAGTTACACTGCTGCAGATACTTCACTGCTACTGCCAGTTCACTTCCCTCGGATCTCCGCCGAGATGTCGACGGTGACCCGTGCCTACCTCGATCAGAAGCTCGCCGCCGCCAGGCGCTGCTCCACAGGTAACAAAAAGGAACGATATGATGTCGCGCTGGTTTACCATGCCGGCAATGCTCTTGCCCTTCTGTTCTAGTAGTACATTGCATTGCAGCTTTGTGTGGTACTGGTACTGTCTGCTGAAACATGTCTGTGGAACTGCAGAGGCCGCCGTGGCGGGAGCCAAGGCCGCGGCCGTCGCCACCGTCGCTGCCGCAGTACCTACAGTAAGTAGCCATTCAGTTCTTTGACGAAATCCTTGCACGGTTCATAGCATGTCTCATGGATGCGTTACCTGTAACTTCAGCTGGCGAGCGTTAGGATGCTGCCGTGGGCGAGGGCGCACCTGAACCCCACAGGCCAGGCGCTCATCATCTCCACCGT
Source organism: Triticum aestivum (assembly GCF_018294505.1). Taxonomy (NCBI): domain Eukaryota; kingdom Viridiplantae; phylum Streptophyta; class Magnoliopsida; order Poales; family Poaceae; genus Triticum; species Triticum aestivum. Next base: position 670,170,837 of record NC_057803.1, read on the forward strand.
CGCTGGGATGGCCTACTTCATCGTCGCCGACAAGACCATCCTCTCCATGGCCAGGAAGCACTCCTTCGACGACGTGCCAGACCACCTCAAGAACACCTCCTTCCACTAATTAGCCCACAATAGATCCATTAGTGGCGCGCAATAAGATACTCCCTCTGTCCGGAAATACTTGTCGAAAAAATGAATGTATCTAGTCGTATTTTAGTTTTAGATACATTCATTTTTACCCGTTTTCGTGACAAGTATTTTCGGACGGAGGGAGTACTACTATTACTAGTAGTATAATGTTCAACAATTATGTGACATCACGCGAGGCTTGTAGACAGCGAGTGCTGTACTGAGCTGCTCTGCGTGCAGAAGCACTAATCTCATGTATCCGTGTATCCAACCAGTAATCTTGAATTAATAATAACCTGCATTTGTACAACTCGGGTTGGCCATACCATCACACGACTTACATTTTCTTGTTTGTGACTGTCATTTGACATGCGGCGGTCGCTCTGTGGCAGAGCATGCACAAGACCGAAATAACACTACTACTACATTCTTTGATCCTCTATTCCTCCCCTGTTCCGCGATGCACGACAGGATCATGTCACCTCACTTGTTTAAAATCTTTTGATGGGTTTTAAAAGATGGGGTGACAAATGAAGGAAGGTTTATTAATAAAGGAACAAAAGGAAATAATTATTATAGGATAACTAGTCGTACATTTATCCTCATTGAAAAAATAGTCGTACGTTTTGAAACGCCACTCATGTACTAGCGGAGTCCTGCCTTTGACTTAGAGAGGTATTTCTTGCTAGAGATAAGGACCTGTATCAGTTTGCACGATGGTTCAGATGTAATTTCTCTCATAAATCGGATACAAATGAGGGCCCTTCGCAGGCATCCAAACAACACCTACGATCGTTTCTGATCATGTTGGCACACCCAAACTCCGTCCTATCTCGCCAAACTGGGGCCCTTCGCGGGTATCCAGACAACACCCACGACCGCTTCTGATCATGTTGGCACACCCAAACTCCGTCCTACCTCGCCTGCACACTTTCTCGCTCGGCGCTATCTGTCCACATTCATGTCGCTGTAGAACGGCTGCTTCACATTGAAGCCGACCCAGAGCGAACACGACCTCTCACTGCCTCCGCAACTGAAATGGCGCGCCGGCCGAGGGCGTCGCACGCTGCCCGTCCGGCTGAATACGCCTCCTCACTGCATTCAAACGGCTGCAAACTGCTCGCCTTCCTCCATTAAACTCGTGCATGTGCCAAGATATCTACTCTTACTGGATCAAGAAGGAGAGGACGCCGCCAAGCCGTACGTGTGCTAAACTCAGAGGTGCCGCACGTGCGGTACTTGGATTGAATTGGATCGTGATGCGAGTACGACTACGCCAAGCACGATCTCTAGATCGTTAACGCTTTCGGTCTACAAGGGTATATAGACACCACCCCCCTCTCGTTGATATACATCTCCTAGATTAGACCTTGGGTGTTCCACTAGTGCAGAACCGGACAATAGCACCGGTTCGTAAGGCCCTTTAGTGCCGGTTCCATAACCGGCACTAAAGTGTGGGCACTAAAGCCCCCCCCCCTTTAGTACCAGTTCAGCACAAACCAGTGCTAAAGGAAAACCACGTGGCATGAGCCAGCTCCAGGGGCCTGGAGCCCTTTAGTACCGGTTGGTAAGACCAACCGGTACTATAAGGTTTGGGGTTTTTTTAGTTTTATGATTTCTTTTTCATTTAATTTTGTGTTTCCATTTTAATTCTTTTTCTTTTGCTGGTATTTTACGATATATAGAATTTCTAGTAGAACCAATCATGCATATATATATCATCAATGTCTCACAAACCATCATATTAATTAATTCACACATACACACATGTATAGCTATATACAATTTCTCCTACATATGCATGTTGCCTTCGGAGCCAGTGGCATTAGCCTAATTGGTGCCTTCGGAGCACGATGACAATTGGAAGTGGTTTTCATGGGGGCGGTAGCGGGTAATAGTATTCTCCCTTCGGATTTATGACCTGGTCGAGCAAAAATCCCGCTATTTCCTCTTGAAGTGCTTCTACGCGCTCCATTTCTAAGAGCTTCTCCCGCACCTTTCTGAACTGTTAAGAAGGAGATCAATATGCATGTGTATTAGTTGTGTGACTAGATATCGATAATGGTGTAAAAATTGTGAATAGTGTTTTGACAAGCGTACCCATTCCTGTCTTTGAGATCTGCTCCTTTCGGACGCCATCATGCGAATGTTCTCGCAAACGCAGAATGCACACAGATCAGTCCCCTGCGCCTGCTTCAGGGCCTTTACGAGAATGGAATTTGATCAGATAATAATTAATCAAGCATGATAATTAAAGAGATGGCAGCTAACTAGCTAGCTAGTACTACTTAATTACTTACCTTGGGTCTTCCCCATTTAAGCTTTTCTTTCCATTCGCCTTCCGTGACGCTGATGAACCTTGAATCTACACTTACGGGCCGCTGCTACGGACCAAGCGATACGCGCTGATGTGGAAACGTCCACGTCATCCCCACAGCCCACCCCTCTCGAGCAGAAAACAGCAGAAAAATTACTCGTGCACAACAGCCAGACCGTCCGCCTTCTTCTACCTCGAAAGAAAAGAACAGTCTGCCACCTCCTCGTTTTCTAGACGGGCCGCTCGGATTCCATCGCTCCACATTGAACAGATGGCCGCTGGGATTCTAGGTCAGGCGGCGTCGTTGTCGCAGCAGGTCGCAGCCTAAACTGTTGTCGTGGCAGCCGGTCACCGTCGAAGCTTGAGGACTGGAGGAGGTGAGGTTCTTGCCCCAACATTGTTCAATCTTTGCATCTTCCATCTAACTTTTCTCGATCAGATTACGATTGATTTTTTTCGTTTCAACAGCTGCTGTCGTCGCAGCTGCTCACTGTCAAAGCTTCGACAATGTGGACGACGCTGGGGGTGGAGCTCTTGTGTGCCTGGGCGAGCTCGGGGACTAGAGGAGGTGAGGGTTTTGCCCCAATATTTCGTTATGTTCAATATTTGCACCTTTTATCTAGCTTTTCTTGACCGTACGGTCGATGTTACTGTATGTTGATCGATTCTTATATTCCTTTCTTCTCTCTGAATCTACATGCCTCTGAATCTACAAGCTTCTGAATCTACAAGCTTCTGAATCTACATGCCTCTGAATCTGCATGCCTTTGAATCTACAATATGTTACCATCCCCTATCAATTTAGTTATATTGCCTTTGAACAATAATAATGTTTAAAGTTTTCTTGATTTATAGAAATGGATGATGGAACTGGTGGTGTTCAAGAATCAAGTGACATGTCGATTTCAAGCGATGATGACACCAATAAGCAACGGAATGAAAGCAATGTGGAACTTGAACATGACCTTGGTGAAGCTCAACCAGATGCCTTACTTGGAGACCCTAAATTGGGGATGACCTTTGATACTGAGAATGAGGTGCGAGAGTACTACAACAACTACGCTAAAGCAAAGGGCTTTGGTGTGACAAGAAGAAGCTCAAACAATGATGATAATGGACAGCTGAAGTATCTTACACTTTCGTGCTCTCGGTATGGTAAGACTCAGTCCAGATCAAGAAATATGTTGAAACCAAATCCAACAACCGGGTTAGGATGTAAAGCTAAAATCAATATTACCCGTGGTCCTGATGGGAAGTTTCATCTTTCAACTGTCATTTTAGATCATAATCATACATTAAGTCCACACAAGTCTCGGTTATTCAGATGCAACCAAAAGTTAGACTTCCATGTGAAGCGAAGGCTTGAGCTGAATGACCGGGCTGGAATTCGAGTAAACAAGAATTTCAATTCTTTTGTTGTGGAAGCAAATGGTCATGAGAACCTATCTTTTGGTGAGAAGAATGCTCGCAATTTTCTAGAGAAAACAAGAAGGTTGAAACTTGGCAGAGGTGATGCTGAAGCGGTTCGTGATTTTTTTGTCAAGATGCAATCTGACAACCCAAATTTTGTCAGTGCCATGGACCTTGATGATGAATCTCGACTAAGGAATGTCTTTTGGGCTGATGCAAGAAGTAGAGCAGTGTATGACTCTTTTCATGATGTCGTTAGTTTTGACACAACATATTTGACGAACAAATATGATATGCCTTTTGCTTGTTTTGTTGGAGTGAATCATCATGGACAATCAGTTTTGCTTGGATGTGCTCTATTATCAAATGAAGATACCGAAACATTTGTTTGGTTATTTCAAGCATGGCTCACATGTATGTCAAATCTCCATCCAAAAGCTATTGTAACCGATCAAGCAAAAGCAATTCAGAATGGTGTGGAAAGAGTTTTTCCAGAATCTCGATATAGATGGTGTTTGTGGCATATAATGAAGAAGATACCCGAGAAGTTTGGTGGATATGATGAGTATGATCACATTAAGGCTGCTATTGGCAAGGCAGTTTATGATTCATTAACAATTACAGAGTTTGAAGTTGCTTGGATGCATATGCTTGAGAAGTATGATCTTGGTGATAACGAATGGCTTAAAGGGCTTTACCGCCATAGGCACCGATGGGTTCCAGCATTTGTGAAAGATGCATTTTGGGCAGGTATGTCTACTACACAACGTAGTGAGAGTATGAATGCCTTCTTCGATGGGTATGTTAATGCAAAAACTACATTGAAGCATTTTGTTAGCCAATATGAGAATGCTCTTCGTGATAAAGTTGAGAAGGAGAATATTGCTGATTTCAACTCTTTCAATTCAACCATACCTTGCATCACACACTTTGATATCGAGAAGCAATTTCAATCAATCTATACAAATTCGAAGTTCAAAGAATTTCAAGAAGAGCTAACACACAAGATGTATTGTGATCGGAAGTTAATAGAAAAAAAAGGGGCAATGGAAACATATGAAATAACTGAGGATGTGCTGATTGACAAAGAAAAAGGGTGGAGAAAAGATATTGTGTACCATGTACAATTCAGTGAGGAAGAGTTTGAAGTTAAGTGTTCATGTCGCCACTTTGAGTTCAGGGGGATTCTCTGTAGGCATGTGTTATGTGTGCTCACTCACAAGAAAATCAAGGAGGTTCCTCTACAATACATTCTTGATCGGTGGAGAAAAAATGTGAAAAGAAAACATAACTTCATCAGATGCACATATGGCGGCATGGAAAATACTCCTGTTGCAAATCGTTTTGATAGATTGTGCAACAGTTTCTACCCAGTTGCAGAGATAGGCGCCATGTCAGATGATTCATGCAATTCATTGATTGAAGATCTTTGCACCTTGAAAATTAAGTACTCTAGCAACTCAAGTTCTGAAAATAATAAGGATCAGGTTAGTGCACCAAAAGATCAATTGCAGGAAGAGGCGCCTTCTGATGGGAAGACAACAAGTAAAACTATACTAAGTCCAATAGCTGTTAGATGTGCTGGACGTCCTCCTTCATTGAGAAAAGAATCCAAGGTTGATAAGCTTATTCGTCAAGCAAATGAAAAGAAGAAGAAAGCTGAACTAAGGGAGAAGAAAAAGGCTGCACAAGAAGAGAAGAAGGCTGCACAAAAGGAAGCTAAACAAAAGGTATTCTCCCTATATTATGTTTTTATTCTGTGAAAATAATAACCCAAACTCGTGCGTGTTTTCTTACTAAGTATTTATTTCAGGCTCGCTCCATGAATTTGGAAAAGAAAATGTCCAATAAAAAAAGGAAATCATCACAGGATGATATTCTAGAACAAGATGTTGTGGAACAAGATGGCCAAACTTGTAGTAGCATGGCTGAGGTATGCTTATTTCTCACATTTTTATTTCTAGTAAACTCTTAAACATCCATGTAATTTTATCACTTTCTTTGGAGCAGAAATCATTTGACTTGGGCATTATCAATGGCGACATAAATCCATCCCAAGGATCAACTACAGTATCACTTGGAGGTTCATCGACAATGGTTATTCCCCAAATTCTCGGAGAATATACAAGTATGATGTTTCAAGTTCAGCAAGGATCGACTGTAGTGTCTAATTCTGCAGCATTACACTTCGATGAAAATTAAGGGCTCGATGATATGATGGACCAGAGTTTGGACATGATTTACGTAGTTTGAAGATGTTGGATGCAATATTTTGTATGAACTTGTCAACTTTAATGTAATACTTGATACCTGATAGGCACCAGGGCACTAGAAAAGTAGACGGATTTATATTTTGTCATCTTGTTTCGGCCCAAGGGACTTGAATTTGTCTCTGTTATATGGTTCAAGTATTAGTTGATTCCACTTTCAGTTCCAGTTCAAATGATTAGGTGATTCTTTCATGTCGATCCTAGCAGAAATATCAGCAGCAAATACTCTTTCAATCTCAATAACACAATGACAGAATGTAAGAGGCAAGAATATGATGAAACCCACTTTTGTATTGATCTCAGCCAAGTACATGAGTGCACGAACGTGCTAGTCAGTCGTGGCTAACTAAATCCCTGAATAGGGAGATATGTTTACAATGTACAACATCACGGAACAACAACAATATATAGGGATGTTTCCAACAGACATATTTCTTACTGAACTGCCTTTATTTTGTGCCCTTTCTGCATCAGCTGATGGTGATGCTTACAGCTTTTGGATAATTCTACTGGATCCTGAAGATGTTCACAGGGAGGGCACTAGTTGATGGTATGTTCAGAGAAGGATTGAGTCTGCACTTGTTTGCAGAGATGACATGTCCTGACAAGATATACACAGGCAACCATATGATAGTGTTGATGATGCAAGATTGAACAATATATTGGCTTGTTTAGTTTCTGTTATCAGAATCTGCATCTTGTGTGGTACTGTTTCATCACGCATCTAACACAGCTCTGAATCTGTCAAGCAAAAAGTAACATCATCAGACAACCAAGGGACATGGGCAATTTCACACAACATGCAGGATATTTGCGATTTTAGTTGCTCGACATGACAACAATGGAGGACCTCATCGTGGCACAATCCGGCCAAGAGTTCACGCCGCCGCAGCCGACGACCAATAGCTCGCGCCGCCGTCGCCGGAGACCAAAGATCTCGCGCCGCAGCCGCCCGAGACCAAGAGCTCGCGAGCGCCGCCCGCGTACGACTTAGCGCGCTGACCCTCGCCATGTCACGCCGCCGCTGATCTTGGGGAACATCCTCTCCGCCGCCAGCAGTCGGCCGTCGCCGTCGCGTCGCCCGGGAGAGAAAGGGGATGAGCGGACGGTCTGGCTGTTGTGCGCGAGTAATTTTTCTGCTGTTTTCTGCTCAAGAGGGATGGGCTGTGGGGATGAAGTGGACGTTTCCACATCAGCGCGTATCGCTTGGTCCGTAGCAGCGGCCCGTAAGTGTAGCATTATCGTTTCCTATCCATCTCATCTCACTCACACCGTCACACAGACACAGTTACACTGCTGCAGATACTTCACTGCTACTGCCAGTTCACTTCCCTCGGATCTCCGCCGAGATGTCGACGGTGACCCGTGCCTACCTCGATCAGACGCTCGCCACCGCCAGGCGCTGCTCCAGAGGTAACAAAAAGGAACGATATGATGTCGCGCTAGTTTACCATGCCGGCAATGCCCTTGCCCTTCTGTTCTAGTAGTACATTGCATTGCAGCTTTGTGTGGTACTGGTACTGTCTGCTGAAACATGTCTGTGGAACTGCAGAGGCCGCCGTGGCGGGAGCCAAGGCCGCGGCCGTCGCCACCGTCGCTGCCGCAGTACCTACAGTAAGTAGCCATTCAGTTCTTTGACGAAATCCTTGCATGGTTCATAGCATGTCTCATGGATACGTTACCTGTAACTTCAGCTGGCGAGCGTGAGGATGCTGCCGTGGGCGAGGGCGCACCTGAACCCCACAGGCCAGGCGCTCATCATCTCCACCGTCGCTGGGATGGCCTACTTCATCGTCGCCGACAAGACAATCCTCTCCATGGCCAGGAAGCACTCCTTCGACGACGCGCCAGACCACCTCAAGAACACCTCCTTCCACTAATTAGCCCACAATAGATCCATTAGTGGCGCGCAATAAGATACTCCCTCTGTCCGGAAATACTTGTCGAAAAAATGAATGTATCTAGTCGTATTTTAGTTTTAGATACATTCATTTTTACCCGTTTTCGTGACAAGTATTTTCGGACGGAGGGAGTACTACTATTACTAGTAGTATAATGTTCAACAATTATGTGACATCACGCGAGGCTTGCAGACAGCGAGTGCTGTACTGTGCTGCTCTGCGTGCAGAAGCACTAATCTCATGTATCCGTGTATCCAGCCAGTAATCTTGAATTAATAATAACCTGCATTTGTACAACTCGGGTTGGCCATACCATCACACGACTTACATTTTCTTGTTTGTGACTGTCATTTGACATGCGGCGGTCGCTCTGTGGCAGAGCATGCACAAGACCGAAATAACACTACTACTACATTCTTTGATCCTCTATTCCTCCCCTGTTCCGCGATGCACGCCAGGATCATGTCACCTCACTTGTTTAAAATCTTTTGATGGGTTTTAAAAGATGGGGTGACAAATGAAGGAAGGTTTATTAATAAAGGAACAAAAGGAAATAATTATTATAGGATAACTAGTCGTACATTTATCCTCATTGAAAAAATAGTCGTACGTTTTGAAACGCCACTCATGTACTAGCGGAGTCCCGCCTTTGACTTAGAGAGGTATTTCTTGCTAGAGATAAGGACCTGTATCAGTTTGCACGATGGTTCAG
>NC_057803.1:670180591-670232669 GCF_018294505.1 Triticum aestivum
GATGACAATTGGAAGTGGTTTTCATGGGGGCGGTAGCGGGTAATAGTATTCTCCCTTCGGATTTATGACCTGGTCGAGCAAAAATCCCGCTATTTCCTCTTGAAGTGCTTCTACGCGCTCCATTTCTAAGAGCTTCTCCCGCACCTTTCTGAACTGTTAAGAAGGAGATCAATATGCATGTGTATTAGTTGTGTGACTAGATATCGATAATGGTGTAAAAATTGTGAATAGTGTTTTGACAAGCGTACCCATTCCTGTCTTTGAGATCTGCTCCTTTCGGACGCCATCATGCGAATGTTCTCGCAAACGCAGAATGCACACAGATCAGTCCCCTGCGCCTGCTTCAGGGCCTTTACGAGAATGGAATTTGATCAGATAATAATTAATCAAGCATGATAATTAAAGAGATGGCAGCTAACTAGCTAGCTAGTACTACTTAATTACTTACCTTGGGTCTTCCCCATTTAAGCTTTTCTTTCCATTCGCCTTCCGTGACGCTGATGAACCTTGAATCTACACTTACGGGCCGCTGCTACGGACCAAGCGATACGCGCTGATGTGGAAACGTCCACATCATCCCCACAGCCCACCCCTCTCGAGCAGAAAACAGCAGAAAAATTACTCGTGCACAACAGCCAGACCGTCCGCCTTCTTCTACCTCGAAAGAAAAGAACAGTCTGCTGCCTCCTCGTTTTCTAGACGGGCTGCTCGGATTCCCTCGCTCCACATTGAACAGATGGCCGCTGGGATTCTAGGTCAGGCGGCGTCGTTGTCGCAGCAGGTCGCAGCCTAAACTGTTGTCATGGCAGCCGGTCACCGTCGAAGCTTGAGGACTGGAGGAGGTGAGGTTCTTGCCCCAACATTGTTCAATCTTTGCATCTTCCATCTAACTTTTCTCGATCAGATTACGATTGATTTTTTTCGTTTCAACAGCTGCTGTCGTCGCAGCTGCTCACTGTCAAAGCTTCGACAACATGGACGATGCTGGGGGTGGAGCTCTTGTGTGCCTGGGCGAGCTCGGGGACTAGAGGAGGTGAGGGTTTTGCCCCAATATTTCGTTATGTTCAATATCTGCACCTTTTATCTAGCTTTTCTTGACCGTACGGTCGATGTTACTGTATGTTGATCGATTCTTATATTCCTTTCTTCTCTCTAAATCTACATGCCTCTGAATCTACAAGCTTCTGAATCTACAAGCTTCTGAATCTACATGCCTCTGAATCTGCATGCCTCTGAATCTACAATATGTTACCATCCCCTATCAATTTAGTTATATTGCCTTTGAACAATAATAATGTTTAAAGTTTTCTTGATTTATAGAAATGGATGATGGAACTGGTGGTGTTCAAGAATCAAGTGACATGTCGATTTCAAGCGATGATGACACCAATAAGCAACGGAATGAAAGCAATGTGGAACTTGAACATGACCTTGGTGAAGCTCAACCAGATGCCTTACTTGGAGACCCTAAATTGGGGATGACCTTTGATACCGAGAATGAGGTGCGAGAGTACTACAACAACTACGCTAAAGCAAAGGGCTTTGGTGTGACAAGAAGAAGCTCAAACAATGATGATAATGGACAGCTGAAGTATCTTACACTTTCGTGCTCTCGGTATGGTAAGACTCAGTCCAGATCAAGAAATATGTTGAAACCAAATCCAACAACCGGGTTAGGATGTAAAGCTAAAATCAATATTACCCGTGGTCCTGATGGGAAGTTTCATCTTTCAACTGTCATTTTAGATCATAATCATACATTAAGTCCACACAAGTATCGGTTATTCAGATGCAACCAAAAGTTAGACTTCCATGTGAAGCGAAGGCTTGAGCTGAATGACCGGGCTGGAATTCGAGTAAACAAGAATTTCAATTCTTTTGTTGTGGAAGCAAATGGTCATGAGAACCTAACTTTTGGTGAGAAGAATGCTCGCAATTTTCTAGAGAAAACAAGAAGGTTGAAACTTGGCAGAGGTGATGCTGAAGCGGTTCGTGATTTTTTTGTCAAGATGCAATCTGACAACCCAAATTTTGTCAGTGTCATGGACCTTGATGATGAATCTCGACTAAGGAATGTCTTTTGGGCTGATGCAAGAAGTAGAGCAGTGTATGACTCTTTTCATGATGTCGTTAGTTTTGACACAACATATTTGACGAACAAATATGATATGCCTTTTGCTTGTTTTGTTGGAGTGAATCATCATGGACAATCAGTTTTGCTTGGATGTGCTCTATTATCAAATGAAGATACCGAAACATTTGTTTGGTTATTTCAAGCATGGCTCACATGTATGTCAAATCTCCATCCAAAAGCTATTGTAACCGATCAAGCAAAAGCAATTCAGAATGGTGTGGAAAGAGTTTTTCCAGAATCTCGATATAGATGGTGTTTGTGGCATATAATGAAGAAGATACCAGAGAAGTTTGGTGGATATGATGAGTATGATCACATTAAGGCTGCTATTGGCAAGGCAGTTTATGATTCATTAACAATTACAGAGTTTGAAGTTGCTTGGATGCATATGCTTGAGAAGTATGATCTTGGTGATAACGAATGGCTTAAAGGGCTTTACCGCCATAGGCACCGATGGGTTCCAGCATTTGTGAAAGATGCCTTTTGGGCAGGTATGTCTACTACACAACGTAGTGAGAGTATGAATGCCTTCTTCGATGGGTATGTTAATGCAAAAACTACATTGAAGCATTTTGTTAGCCAATATGAGAATGCTCTTCGTGATAAAGTTGAGAAGGAGAATATTGCTGATTTCAACTCTTTCAATTCAACCATACCTTGCATCACACACTTTGATATCGAGAAGCAATTTCAATCAATCTATACAAATTCGAAGTTCAAAGAATTTCAAGAAGAGCTAACACACAAGATGTATTGTGATCGGAAGTTAATAGAAAAAAAAGGGGCAATGGAAACATATGAAATAACTGAGGATGTGCTGATTGACAAAGAAAAAGGGTGGAGAAAAGATATTGTGTACCATGTACAATTCAGTGAGGAAGAGTTTGAAGTTAAGTGTTCATGTCGCCACTTTGAGTTCAGGGGGATTCTCTGTAGGCATGTGTTATGTGTGCTCACTCACAAGAAAATCAAGGAGGTTCCTCTACAATACATTCTTGATCGGTGGAGAAAAAATGTGAAAAGAAAACATAACTTCATCAGATGCACATATGGCGGCATGGAAAATACTCCTGTTGCAAATCGTTTTGATAGATTGTGCAACAGTTTCTACCCAGTTGCAGAGATAGGCGCCATGTCAGATGATTCATGCAATTCATTGATTGAAGATCTTTGCACCTTGAAAATTAAGTACTCTAGCAACTCAAGTTCTGAAAATAATAAGGATCAGGTTAGTGCAACAAAAGATCAATTGCAGGAAGAGGCGCCTTCTGATGGGAAGACAACAAGTAAAACTATACTAAGCCCAATAGCTGTTAGATGTGCTGGACGTCCTCCTTCATTGAGAAAAGAATCCAAGGTTGATAAGCTTATTCGTCAAGCAAATGAAAAGAAGAAGAAAGCTGAACTAAGGGAGAAGAAAAAGGCTGCACAAGAAGAGAAGAAGGCTGCACAAAAGGAAGCTGAACAAAAGGTATTCTCCCTATATTATGTTTTTATTCTGTGAAAATAATAACCCAAACTCGTGCGTGTTTTCTTACTAAGTATTTATTTCAGGCTCACTCCATGAATTTGGAAAAGAAAATGTCCAATAAAAAAAGGAAATCATCACAGGATGATATTCTAGAACAAGATGTTGTGGAACAAGATGGCCAAACTTGTAGTAGCATGGCTGAGGTATGCTTATTTCTCACATTTTTATTTCTAGTAAACTCTTAAACATCCATGTAATTTTATCACTTTCTTTGGAGCAGAAATCATTTGACTTGGGCATTATCAATGGCGACATAAATCCACCCCAAGGATCAACTACAGTATCACTTGGAGGTTCATCGACAATGGTTATGCCCCAAATTCTCGGAGAATATACAAGTATGCTGTTTTAAGTTCAGCAAGGATCGACTGTAGTGTCTAATTCTGCAGCATTACACTTCTATGAAAATTAAGGGCTCGATGATATGATGGACCAGAGTTTGGACATGATTTACGTAGTTTGAAGATGTTGGATGCAATATTTTGTATGAACTTGTCAACTTTAATGTAATACTTGATACCTGATAGGCACCAGGGCACTAGAAAAGTAGACGGATTTATATTTTGTCATCTTGTTTCGGCCCAAGGGACTTGAATTTGTCTCTGTTATATGGTTCAAGTATTAGTTGATTCCACTTTCAGTTCTAGTTCAAATGATTAGGTGATTCTTTCATGTCGATCCTAGCAGAAATATCAGCAGCAAATACTCTTTCAATCTCAATAACACAATGACAGAATGTAAGAGGCAAGAATATGATGAAACCCACTTTTGTATTGATCTCAGCCAAGTACATGAGTGCACGAACGTGCTAGTCAGTCGTGGCTAACTAAATCCCTGAATAGGGAGATATGTTTACAATGTACAACATCACGGAACAACAACAATATATAGGGATGTTTCCAACAGACATATTTCTTACTGAACTGCCTTGATTTTGTGCCCTTTCTGCATCAGCTGATGGTGATGCTTACAGCTTTTGGATAATTCTGCTGGATCCTGAAGATGTTCACAGGGAGGGCACTAGCTGATGGTATGTTCAGAGAAGGATTGAGTCTGCACTTGTTTGCAGAGATGACATGTCCTGACAAGATATACACAGGCAACCATATGATAGTGTTGATGATGCAAGATTGAACAATATATTGGCTTGTTTAGCTTCTGTTATCAGAATCTGCATCTTGTGTGGTACTGTTTCATCACGCATCTAACACAGCTCTGAATCTGTCAAGCAAAAAGTAACATCATCAGACAACCAAGGGACATGGGCAATTTCACACAACATGCAGGATATTTGCGATTTTAGTTGCTCGACATGACAACAATGGAGGACCTCATCGTGGCACAATCCGGCCAAGAGTTCGCGCCGCCGCAGCCGACGACCAATAGCTCGCGCCGCCGTCGCCGGAGACCAAAGATCTCGCGCCGCAGCCGCCGGAGACCAAGAGCTCGCGAGCGCCGCCCGCGTACGACTTAGCGCGCTGACCCTCGCCATGTCACGCCGCCGCTGATCTTGGGGAACATCCTCTCCGCCGCCAGCAGTCGGCCGTCGCCGTCGCGTCGCCCGGGAGAGAAAGGGGATGAGCGGACGGTCTGGCTGTTGTGCGCGAGTAATTTTTCTGCTGTTTTCTGCTCAAGAGGGGTGGGCTATGGGGATGAAGTGGACGTTTCCACATCAGCGCGTATCGCTTGGTCCGTAGCAGCGGCCCGTAAGTGTAGCATTATCGTTTCCTATCCATCTCATCTCACTCACACCGTCACACAGACACAGTTACACTGCTGCAGATACTTCACTGCTACTGCCAGTTCACTTCCCTCGGATCTCCGCCGAGATGTCGACGGTGACCCGTGCCTACCTCGATCAGAAGCTCGCCGCCGCCAGGCGCTGCTCCAGAGGTAACAAAAAGGAACGATATGATGTCGCGCTGGTTTACCATGCCGGCAATGCCCTTGCCCTTCTGTTCTAGTAGTACATTGCATTGCAGCTTTGTGTGGTACTGGTACTGTCTGCTGAAACATGTCTGTGGAACTGCAGAGGCCGCCGTGGCGGGAGCCAAGGCCGCGGCCGTCGCCACCGTCGCTGCCGCAGTACCTACAGTAAGTAGCCATTCAGTTCTTTGACGAAATCCTTGCACGGTTCATAGCATGTCTCATGGATGCGTTACCTGTAACTTCAGCTGGCGAGCGTGAGGATGCTGCCGTGGGCGAGGGCGCACCTGAACCCCACAGGCCAGGCGCTCATCATCTCCACCGTCGCTGGGATGGCCTACTTCATCGTCGCCGACAAGACCATCCTCTCCATGGCCAGGAAGCACTCCTTCGACGACGCGCCAGACCACCTCAAGAACACCTCCTTCCACTAATTAGCCCACAATAGATCCATTAGTGGCGCGCAATAAGATACTCCCTCTGTCCGGAAATACTTGTCGAAAAAATGAATGTATCTAGTCATATTTTAGTTTTAGATACATTCATTTTTACCCGTTTTCGTGACAAGTATTTTCGGACGGAGGGAGTACTACTATTACTAGTAGTATAATGTTCAACAATTATGTGACATCACGCGAGGCTTGCAGACAGCGAGTGCTGTACTGCGCTGCTCTGCGTGCAGAAGCACTAATCTCATGTATCCGTGTATCCAGCCAGTAATCTTGAAT
The DNA here is from genome assembly GCF_018294505.1 of Triticum aestivum. Lineage (NCBI taxonomy): Eukaryota > Viridiplantae > Streptophyta > Magnoliopsida > Poales > Poaceae > Triticum > Triticum aestivum. The sequence continues at coordinate 670,186,911 of NC_057803.1, forward strand.
TAATAATAACCTGCATTTGTACAACTCGGGTTGGCCATACCATCACACGACTTACATTTTCTTGTTTGTGACTGTCATTTGACATGCGGCGGTCGCTCTGTGGCAGAGCATGCACAAGACCGAAATAACACTACTACTACATTCTTTGATCCTCTATTCCTCCCCTGTTCCGTGATGCACGCCAGGATCATGTCACCTCACTTGTTTAAAATCTTTTGATGGGTTTTAAAAGATGGAGTGACAAATGAAGGAAGGTTTATTAATAAAGGAACAAAAGGAAATAATTATTATAGGATAACTAGTCGTACATTTATCCTCATTGAAAAAATAGTCGTACGTTTTGAAACGCCACTCATGTACTAGCGGAGTCCCGCCTTTGACTTAGAGAGGTATTTCTTGCTAGAGATAAGGACCTGTATCAGTTTGCACGATGGTTCAGATGTAATTTCTCTCATAAATCGGATACAAATGAGGGCCCTTCGCGGGCATCCAAACAACACCTACGATCGTTTCTGATCATGTTGGCACACCCAAACTCCGTCCTATCTCGCCAAACGGGGGCCCTTCGCGGGTATCCAGACAACACCCACGACCGCTTCTGATCATGTTGGCACACCCAAACTCCGTCCTACCTCGCCTGCACACTTTCTCGCTCGGCGCTATTGTCCACATTCATGTCGCTGTAGAACGGCCGCTTCACATTGAAGCCGACCCAGAGCGAACACGACCTCTCACTGCCTCCGCAACTGAAATGGCGCGCCGGCCGAGGGCGTCGCCCGCTGACCGTCCGGCTGAATACGCCTCCTCACTGCATTCAAACGGCTGCAAACTGCTCGCCTTCCTCCATTAAACTCGTGCATGTGCTAAGATATCTACTCTTGCTGGATCAAGAAGGAGAGGACGCCGCCAAGCCGTACGTGTGCTAAACTCAGAGGTGCCGCACGTGCGGTACTTGGATTGAATTGGATCGTGATGCGAGTACGACTACACCAAGCACGATCTCTAGATCGTTAACGCTTTCGGTCTACAAGGGTATATAGACACCACCCCCTCTCGTTGATATACATCTCCTAGATTAGACCTTGGGTGTTCCAGTAGTGCAGAACCGGACAATAGCACCGGTTCGTAAGGCCCTTTAGTGCCGGTTCCATACCGGCACTAAAGTGTGGGCACTAAAGCCCCCCCCCCTTTAGTACTGGTTCAGCACAAACCAGTGCTAAAGGAAAACCACGTGGCATGAGCCAGCTCCAGGGGCCTGGAGCCCTTTAGTACCGGTTGGTAAGACCAACCGGTACTATAAGGTTTGGGGTTTTTTTAGTTTTATGATTTCTTTTTCATTTAATTTTGTGTTTCCATTTTAATTCTTTTTCGTTTGCTGGTATTTTACGATATATAGAATTTCTAGTAGAACCAATCATGCATATATATATCATCAATGTCTCACAAACCATCATATTAATTAATTCACACATACACACATGTATAGCTATATACAATTTCTCCTACATATGCATGTTGCCTTCGGAGCCAGTGGCATTAGCCTAATTGGTGCCTTCGGAACACGATGACAATTGGAAGTGGTTTTCATGGGGGCGGTAGCGGGTAATAGTATTCTCCCTTCGGATTTATGACCTGGTCGAGCAAAAATCCCGCTATTTCCTCTTGAAGTGCTTCTACGCGCTCCATTTCTAAGAGCTTCTCCCGCACCTTTCTGAACTGTTAAGAAGGAGATCAATATGCATGTGTATTAGTTGTGTGACTAGATATCGATAATGGTGTAAAAATTGTGAATAGTGTTTTGACAAGCGTACCCATTCCTGTCTTTGAGATCTGCTCCTTTCGGACGCCATCATGCGAATGTTCTCGCAAACGCAGAATGCACACAGATCAGTCCCCTGCGCCTGCTTCAGGGCCTTTACGAGAATGGAATTTGATCAGATAATAATTAATCAAGCATGATAATTAAAGAGATGGCAGCTAACTAGCTAGCTAGTACTACTTAATTACTTACCTTGGGTCTTCCCCATTTAAGCTTTTCTTTCCATTCGCCTTCCGTGACGCTGATGAACCTTGAATCTACACTTACGGGCCGCTGCTACGGACCAAGCGATACGCGTTGATGTGGAAACGTCCACGTCATCCCCACAGCCCACCCCTCTCGAGCAGAAAACAGCAGAAAAATTACTCTTGCACAACAGCCAGACCGTCCGCCTTCTTCTACCTCGAAAGAAAAGAACAGTTTGCCGCCTCCTCGTTTTCTAGACGGGCCGCTCGGATTCCCTCGCTCCACATTGAACAGATGGCCGCTGGGATTCTAGGTCAGGCGACATCGTTGTCGCAGCAGGTCGCAGCCTAAACTGTTGTCGTGGCAGCCAGTCACCGTCGAAGCTTGAGGACTGGAGGAGGTGAGGTTCTTGCCCCAACATTGTTCAATCTTTGCATCTTCCATCTAACTTTTCTCGATCAGATTACGATTGATTTTTTTCGTTTCAACAGCTGCTGTCGTCGCAGCTGCTCACTGTCAAAGCTTCGACAACGTGGACGACGCTGGGGGTGGAGCTCTTGTGTGCCTGGGCGAGCTCGGGGACTAGAGGAGGTGAGGGTTTTGCCCCAATATTTCGTTATGTTCAATATCTGCACCTTTTATCTAGCTTTTCTTGACCGTACGGTCGATGTTACTGTATGTTGATCGATTCTTATATTCCTTTCTTCTCTCTAAATCTACATGCCTCTGAATCTACAAGCTTCTGAATCTACAAGCTTCTGAATCTACATGCCTCTGAATCTGCATGCCTCTGAATCTACAATATGTTACCATCCCCTATCAATTTAGTTATATTGCCTTTGAACAATAATAATGTTTAAAGTTTTCTTGATTTATAGAAATGGATGATGGAACTGGTGGTGTTCAAGAATCAAGTGACATGTCGATTTCAAGCGATGATGACACCAATAAGCAACGGAATGAAAGCAATGTGGAACTTGAACATGACCTTGGTGAAGCTCAACCAGATGCCTTACTTGGAGACCCTAAATTGGGGATGACCTTTGATACCGAGAATGAGGTGCGAGAGTACTACAACAACTACGCTAAAGCAAAGGGCTTTGGTGTGACAAGAAGAAGCTCAAACAATGATGATAATGGACAGCTGAAGTATCTTACACTTTCGTGCTCTCGGTATGGTAAGACTCAGTCCAGATCAAGAAATATGTTGAAACCAAATCCAACAACCGGGTTAGGATGTAAAGCTAAAATCAATATTACCCGTGGTCCTGATGGGAAGTTTCATCTTTCAACTGTCATTTTAGATCATAATCATACATTAAGTCCACACAAGTATCGGTTATTCAGATGCAACCAAAAGTTAGACTTCCATGTGAAGCGAAGGCTTGAGCTGAATGACCGGGCTGGAATTCGAGTAAACAAGAATTTCAATTCTTTTGTTGTGGAAGCAAATGGTCATGAGAACCTAACTTTTGGTGAGAAGAATGCTCGCAATTTTCTAGAGAAAACAAGAAGGTTGAAACTTGGCAGAGGTGATGCTGAAGCGGTTCGTGATTTTTTTGTCAAGATGCAATCTGACAACCCAAATTTTGTCAGTGTCATGGACCTTGATGATGAATCTCGACTAAGGAATGTCTTTTGGGCTGATGCAAGAAGTAGAGCAGTGTATGACTCTTTTCATGATGTCGTTAGTTTTGACACAACATATTTGACGAACAAATATGATATGCCTTTTGCTTGTTTTGTTGGAGTGAATCATCATGGACAATCAGTTTTGCTTGGATGTGCTCTATTATCAAATGAAGATACCGAAACATTTGTTTGGTTATTTCAAGCATGGCTCACATGTATGTCAAATCTCCATCCAAAAGCTATTGTAACCGATCAAGCAAAAGCAATTCAGAATGGTGTGGAAAGAGTTTTTCCAGAATCTCGATATAGATGGTGTTTGTGGCATATAATGAAGAAGATACCAGAGAAGTTTGGTGGATATGATGAGTATGATCACATTAAGGCTGCTATTGGCAAGGCAGTTTATGATTCATTAACAATTACAGAGTTTGAAGTTGCTTGGATGCATATGCTTGAGAAGTATGATCTTGGTGATAACGAATGGCTTAAAGGGCTTTACCGCCATAGGCACCGATGGGTTCCAGCATTTGTGAAAGATGCCTTTTGGGCAGGTATGTCTACTACACAACGTAGTGAGAGTATGAATGCCTTCTTCGATGGGTATGTTAATGCAAAAACTACATTGAAGCATTTTGTTAGCCAATATGAGAATGCTCTTCGTGATAAAGTTGAGAAGGAGAATATTGCTGATTTCAACTCTTTCAATTCAACCATACCTTGCATCACACACTTTGATATCGAGAAGCAATTTCAATCAATCTATACAAATTCGAAGTTCAAAGAATTTCAAGAAGAGCTAACACACAAGATGTATTGTGATCGGAAGTTAATAGAAAAAAAAGGGGCAATGGAAACATATGAAATAACTGAGGATGTGCTGATTGACAAAGAAAAAGGGTGGAGAAAAGATATTGTGTACCATGTACAATTCAGTGAGGAAGAGTTTGAAGTTAAGTGTTCATGTCGCCACTTTGAGTTCAGGGGGATTCTCTGTAGGCATGTGTTATGTGTGCTCACTCACAAGAAAATCAAGGAGGTTCCTCTACAATACATTCTTGATCGGTGGAGAAAAAATGTGAAAAGAAAACATAACTTCATCAGATGCACATATGGCGGCATGGAAAATACTCCTGTTGCAAATCGTTTTGATAGATTGTGCAACAGTTTCTACCCAGTTGCAGAGATAGGCGCCATGTCAGATGATTCATGCAATTCATTGATTGAAGATCTTTGCACCTTGAAAATTAAGTACTCTAGCAACTCAAGTTCTGAAAATAATAAGGATCAGGTTAGTGCAACAAAAGATCAATTGCAGGAAGAGGCGCCTTCTGATGGGAAGACAACAAGTAAAACTATACTAAGCCCAATAGCTGTTAGATGTGCTGGACGTCCTCCTTCATTGAGAAAAGAATCCAAGGTTGATAAGCTTATTCGTCAAGCAAATGAAAAGAAGAAGAAAGCTGAACTAAGGGAGAAGAAAAAGGCTGCACAAGAAGAGAAGAAGGCCGCACAAAAGGAAGCTGAACAAAAGGTATTCTCCCTATATTATCTTTTTATTCTGTGAAAATAATAACCCAAACTCGTGCGTGTTTTCTTACTAAGTATTTATTTCAGGCTCGCTCCATGAATTTGGAAAAGAAAATGTCCAATAAAAAAAGGAAATCATCACAGGATGATATTCTAGAACAAGATGTTGTGGAACAAGATGGCCAAACTTGTAGTAGCATGGCTGATGTATGCTTATTTCTCACATTTTTATTTCTAGTAAACTCTTAAACATCCATGTAATTCTATCACTTTCTTTGGAGCAGAAATCATTTGACTTGGGCATTATCAATGGTGACATAAATCCACCCCAAGGATCAACTACAGTATCACTTGGAGGTTCATCGACAATGGTTATGCCCCAAATTCTCGGAGAATATACAAGTATGCTGTTTCAAGTTCAGCAAGGATCGACTGTAGTGTCTAATTCTGCAGCATTACACTTCGATGAAAATTAAGGGCTCGATGATATGATGGACCAGAGTTTGGACATGATTTACGTAGTTTGAAGATGTTGGATGCAATATTTTGTATGAACTTGTCAACTTTAATGTAATACTTGATACCTGATAGGCACCAGGGCACTAGAAAAGTAGACGGATTTATATTTTGTCATCTTGTTTCGGCCCAAGGGACTTGAATTTGTCTCTGTTATATGGTTCAAGTATTAGTTGATTCCACTTTCAGTTCCAGTTCAAATGATTAGGTGATTCTTTCATGTCGATCCTAGCAGAAATATCAGCAGCAAATACTCTTTCAATCTCAATAACACAATGAAAGAATGTAAGAGGCAAGAATATGATGAAACCCACTTTTGTATTGATCTCAGCCAAGTACATGAGTGCACGAACGTGCTAGTCAGTCGTGGCTAACTAAATCCCTGAATAGGGAGATGTGTTTACAATGTACAACATCACGGAACAACAACAATATATAGGGATGTTTCCAACAGACATATTTCTTACTGAACTGCCTTGATTTTGTGCCCTTTCTGCATCAGCTGATGGTGATGCTTACAGCTTTTGGATAATTCTACTGGATCCTGAAGATGTTCACAGGGAGGGCACTAGCTGATGGTATGTTCAGAGAAGGATTGAGTCTGCACTTGTTTGCAGAGATGACATGTCCTGACAAGATATACACAGGCAACCATATGATAGTGTTGATGATGCAAGATTGAACAATATATTGGCTTGTTTAGCTTCTGTTATCAGAATCTGCATCTTGTGTGGTACTGTTTCATCACGCATCTAACACAGCTCTGAATCTGTCAAGCAAAAAGTAACATCATCAGACAACCAAGGGACATGGGCAATTTCACACAACATGCAGGATATTTGCGATTTTAGTTGCTCGACATGACAACAATGGAGGACCTCATCGTGGCACAATCCGGCCAAGAGTTCACGCCGCCGCAGCCGACGACCAATAGCTCGCGCCGCCGTCGCCGGAGACCAAAGATCTCGCGCCGCAGCCGCCGGAGACCAAGAGCTCGCGAGCGCCGCCCGCGTACGACTTAGCACGCTGACCCTCGCCATGTCACGCCGCCGCTAATCTTGGGGAACATCCTCTCCGCTGCCAGCGGTCGGCCGTCGCCGTCGCGTCGCCCGGGAGAGAAAGGGGATGAGCGGACGGTCTGGCTGTTGTGCGCGAGTAATTTTTCTGCTGTTTTCTGCTCAAGAGGGGTGGGCTGTGGGGATGAAGTGGACGTTTCCACATCAGCGCGTATCGCTTGGTCCGTAGCAGCGGCCCGTAAGTGTAGCATTATCGTTTCCTATCCATCTCATCTCACTCACACCGTCACACAGACACAGTTACACTGCTGCAGATACTTCACTGCTACTGCCAGTTCACTTCCCTCGGATCTCCGCCGAGATGTCGACGGTGACCCGTGCCTACCTCGATCAGAAGCTCGCCGCCGCCAGGCGCTGCTCCAGAGGTAACAAAAAGGAACGATATGATGTCGCGCTGGTTTACCATGCCGGCAATGCCCTTGCCCTTCTGTTCTAGTAGTACATTGCATTGCAGCTTTGTGTGGTACTGGTACTGTCTGCTGAAACATGTCTGTGGAACTGCAGAGGCCGCCGTGGCGGGAGCCAAGGCCGCGGCCGTCGCCACCGTCGCTGCCGCAGTACCTACAGTAAGTAGCCATTCAGTTCTTTGACGAAATCCTTGCACGGTTCATAGCATGTCTCATGGATGCGTTACCTGTAACTTCAGCTGGCGAGCATGAGGATGCTGCCGTGGGCGAGGGCGCACCTGAACCCCACAGGCCAGGCGCTCATCATCTCCACCGTCGCTGGGATGGCCTACTTCATCGTCGCCGACAAGACCATCCTCTCCATGGCCAGGAAGCACTCCTTCGACGACGCGCCAGACCACCTCAAGAACACCTCCTTCCACTAATTAGCCCACAATAGATCCATTAGTGGCGCGCAATAAGATACTCCCTCTGTTCGGAAATACTTGTCGAAAAAATGAATGTATCTAGTCGTATTTTAGTTTTAGATACATTCATTTTTACCCGTTTTCGTGACAAGTATTTTCGGACGGAGGGAGTACTAATATTACTAGTAGTATAATGTTCAACAATTATGTGACATCACGCAAGGCTTGCAGACAGCGAGTGCTGTACTGTGCTGCTCTGCGTGCAGAAGCACTAATCTCATGTATCCGTGTATCCAGCCAGTAATCTTGAATTAATAATAACCTGCATTTGTACAACTCGGGTTGGCCATACCATCACACGACTTACATTTTCTTGTTTGTGACTGTCATTTGACATGCGGCGGTCGCTCTGTGGCAGAGCATGCACAAGACCGAAATAACACTACTACTACATTCTTTGATCCTCTATTCCTCCCCTGTTCCGCGATGCACGCCAGGATCATGTCACCTCACTTGTTTAAAATCTTTTGATGGGTTTTGAAAGATGGGGTGACAAATGAAGGAAGGTTTATTAATAAAGGAACAAAAGGAAATAATTATTATAGGATAACTAGTCGTACATTTATCCTCATTGAAAAAATACTCGTACGTTTTGAAACGCCACTCATGTACTAGCGGAGTCCCGCCTTTGACTTAGAGAGGTATTTCTTGCTAGAGATAAGGACCTGTATCAGTTTGCACGATGGTTCAGATGTAATTTCTCTCATAAATCGGATACAAATGAGGGCCCTTCGCGGGCATCCAAACAACACCTACGATCGTTTCTGATCATGTTGGCACACCCAAACTCCGTCCTATCTCGCCAAACTGGGGCCCTTCGCGGGTATCCAGACAACACCCACGACCGCTTCTGATCATGTTGGCACACCCAAACTCCGTCCTACCTCACCTGCACACTTTCTCGCTCGGCGCTATCTGTCCACATTCATGTCGCTGTAGAACGGCCGCTTCACATTGAAGCCGACCTAGAGCGAACACGACCTCTCACTGCCTCCGCAACTGAAATGGCGCGCCGGCCGAGGGCGTCGCACGCTGCCCGTCCGGCTGAATACGCCTCCTCACTGCATTCAAACGGCTGCAAACTGCTCGCCTTCCTCCATTAAACTCGTGCATGTGCTAAGATATCTACTCTTGCTGGATCAAGAAGGAGAGGGCGCCGCCAAGCCGTACGTGTGCTAAACTCAGAGGTGCCGCACGTGCGGTACTTGGATTGAATTGGATCGTGATGCGAGTACAACTACGCCAAGCACGATCTCTAGATCGTTAACGCTTTCGGTCTACAAGGGTATATAGACACCACCCCCTCTCATTGATATACATCTCCTAGATTAGACCTTGGGTGTTCCACTAGTGCAGAACCGGACAATAGCACCGGTTCGTAAGGCCCTTTAGTGCCGGTTCCATAACCGGCACTAAAGTGTGGGCACTAAAGCCCCCCCCCCTTTAGTACCGGTTCAGTACAAACCAGTGCTAAAGGAAAACCACGTGGCATGAGCCAGCTCCAGGGGCCTGGAGCCCTTTAGTACCGGTTGGTAAGACCAACCGGTACTATAAGGTTTGGGGTTTTTTTAGTTTTATGATTTCTTTTTCATTTAATTTTGTGTTTCCATTTTAATTCTTTTTCGTTTGCTGGTATTTTACGATATATAGAATTTCTAGTAGAACCAATCATGCATATATATATCATCAATGTCTCACAAACCATCATATTAATTAATTCACACATACACACATGTATAGCTATATACAATTTCTCCTACATATGCATGTTGCCTTCGGAGCCAGTGGCATTAGCCTAATTGGTGCCTTCGGAGCACGATGACAATTGGAAGTGGTTTTCATGGGGGCGGTAGCGGGTAATAGTATTCTCCCTTCGGATTTCTGACCTGGTCGAGCAAAAATCCCGCTATTTCCTCTTGAAGTGCTTCTACGCGCTCCATTTCTAAGAGCTTCTCCCGCACCTTTCTGAACTGTTAAGAAGGAGATCAATATGCATGTGTATTAGTTGTGTGACTAGATATTGATAATGGTGTAAAAATTGTGAATAGTGTATTGACAAGCGTACCCATTCCTGTCTTTGAGATCTGCTCCTTTCGGACGCCATCATGCGAATGTTCTCGCAAACGCAGAATGCACACAGATCAGTCCCCTGCGTCTACTTCAGGGCCTTTACGAGAATGGAATTTGATCAGATAATAATTAATCAAGCATGATAATTAAAGAGATGGCAGCTAACTAGCTAGCTAGTACTACTTAATTACTTACCTTGGGTCTTCCCCATTTAAGCTTTTCTTTCCATTCGCCTTCCGTGACGCTGATGAACCTTGAATCTACACTTACAGGCCGCTGCTACGGACCAAGCGATACGCGCTGATGTGGAAACGTCCACGTCATCCCCACAGCCCACCCCTCTCGAGCAGAAAACAGCAGAAAAATTACTCGTGCACAACAGCCAGACCGTCCGCCTTCTTCTACCTCGAAAGAAAAGAACAGTCTGCCGCCTCCTCGTTTTCTAGACGGGCCGCTCGGATTCCCTCGCTCCACATTGAACAGATGGCCGCTGGGATTCTAGGTCAGGCGGCGTCGTTGTCGCAGCAGGTCGCAGCCTAAACTGTTGTCATGGCAGCCGGTCACCGTCGAAGCTTGAGGACTGGAGGAGGTGAGGTTCTTGCCCCAACATTGTTCAATCTTTGCATCTTCCATCTAACTTTTCTCGATCAGATTACGATTGATTTTTTTCGTTTCAACAGCTGATGTCGTCGCAGCTGCTCACTGTCAAAGCTTCGACAACGTGGACGACGCTGGGGGTGGAGCTCTTGTGTGCCTGGGCGAGCTCGGGGACTAGAGGAGGTGAGGGTTTTGCCCCAATATTTTGTTATGTTCAATATCTGCACCTTTTATCTAGCTTTTCTTGACCGTACGGTCGATGTTACTGTATGTTGATCGATTCTTATATTCCTTTCTTCTCTCTGAATCTACATGCCTCTGAATCTACAAGCTTCTGAATCTACAAGCTTCTGAATCTACATGCCTCTGAATCTGCATGCCTCTGAATCTACAGTATGTTACCATCCCCTATCAATTTAGTTATATTGCCTTTGAACAATAATAATGTTTAAAGTTTTCTTGATTTATAGAAATGGATGATGGAACTGGTGGTGTTCAAGAATCAAGTGACATGTCAATTTCAAGCGATGATGACACCAATAAGCAACGGAATGAAAGCAATGTGGAACTTGAACATGACCTTGGTGAAGCTCAACCAGATGCCTTACTTGGAGACCCTAAATTGGGAATGACCTTTGATATTGAGAATGAGGTGCGAGAGTACTACAACAACTACGCTAAAGCAAAGGGCTTTGGTGTGACAAGAAGAAGCTCAAACAATGATGATAATGGACAGCTGAAGTATCTTACACTTTCGTGCTCTCGGTATGGTAAGACTCAGTCCAGATCAAGAAATATGTTGAAACGAAATCCAACAACCGGGTTAGGATGTAAAGCTAAAATCAATATTACCCGTGGTCCTGATGGGAAGTTTCATCTTTCAACTGTCATTTTAGATCATAATCATACATTAAGTCCACACAAGTCTCGGTTATTCAGATGCAACCAAAAGTTAGACTTCCATGTGAAGCGAAGGCTTGAGCTGAATGACCGGGCTGGAATTCGAGTAAACAAGAATTTCAATTCTTTTGTTGTGGAAGCAAATGGTCATGAGAACCTAACTTTTGGTGAGAAGAATGCTCGCAATTTTCTAGAGAAAACAAGAAGGTTGAAACTTGGCAGAGGTGATGCTGAAGCGGTTCGTGATTTTTTTGTCAAGATGCAATCTGACAACCCAAATTTTGTCAGTGTCATGGACCTTGATGATGAATCTCGACTAAGGAATGTCTTTTGGGCTGATGCAAGAAGTAGAGCAGTGTATGACTCTTTTCATGATGTCGTTAGTTTTGACACAACATATTTGACGAACAAATATGATATGCCTTTTGCTTGTTTTGTTGGAGTGAATCATCATGGACAATCAGTTTTGCTTGGATGTGCTCTATTATCAAATGAAGATACCGAAACATTTGTTTGGTTATTTCAAGCATGGCTCACATGTATGTCAAATCTCCATCCAAAAGCTATTGTAACCGATCAAGCAAAAGCAATTCAGAATGGTGTGGAAAGAGTTTTTCCAGAATCTCGATATAGATGGTGTTTGTGGCATATAATGAAGAAGATACCCGAGAAGTTTGGTGGATATGATTAGTATGATCACATTAAGGCTGCTATTGGCAAGGCAGTTTATGATTCATTAACAATTACAGAGTTTGAAGTTGCTTGGATGCATATGCTTGAGAAGTATGATCTTGGTGATAACGAATGGCTTAAAGGGCTTTACCGCCATAGGCACCGATGGGTTCCAGCATTTGTGAAAGATGCCTTTTGGGCAGGTATGTCTACTACACAACGTAGTGAGAGTATGAATGCCTTCTTCGATGGGTATGTTAATGCAAAAACTACATTGAAGCATTTTGTTAGCCAATATGAGAATGCTCTTCGTGATAAAGTTGAGAAGGAGAATATTGCTGATTTCAACTCTTTCAATTCAACCATACCTTGCATCACACACTTTGATATCGAGAAGCAATTTCAATCAATCTACACAAATTCGAAGTTCAAAGAATTTCAAGAAGAGCTAACACACAAGATGTATTGTGATCGGAAGTTAATAGAAAAAAAGGGGCAATGGAAACATATGAAATAACTGAGGATGTGCTGATTGACAAAGAAAAAGGGTGGAGAAAAGATATTGTGTACCATGTACAATTCAGTGAGGAAGAGTTTGAAGTTAAGTGTTCATGTCACCACTTTGAGTTCAGGGGGATTCTCTGTAGGCATGTGTTATGTGTGCTCACTCACAAGAAAATCAAGGAGGTTCCTCTACAATACATTCTTGATCGGTGGAGAAAAAATGTGAAAAGAAAACATAACTTCATCAGATGCACATATGGCGGCATGGAAAATACTCCTGTTGCAAATCGTTTTGATAGATTGTGCAACAGTTTCTACCCAGTTGCAGAGATAGGCGCCATGTCAGATGATTCATGCAATTCATTGATTGAAGATCTTTGCACCTTGAAAATTAAGTACTCTAGAAACTCAAGTTCTGAAAATAATAAGGATCAGGTTAGTGCACCAAAAGATCAATTGCAGGAAGAGGCGCCTTCTGATGGGAAGACAACAAGTAAAACTATACTAAGTCCAATAGCTGTTAGATGTGCTGGACGTCCTCCTTCATTGAGAAAAGAATCCAAGGTTGATAAGCTTATTCGTCAAGCAAATGAAAAGAAGAAGAAAGCTGAACTAAGGGAGAAGAAAAAGGCTGCACAAGAAGAGAAGAAGGCTGCACAAAAGGAAGCTGAACCAAAGGTATTCTCCCTATATTATGTTTTTATTCTGTGAAAATAATAACCCAAACTCGTGCGTGTTTTCTTACTAAGTATTTATTTCAGGCTCGCTCCATGAATTTGGAAAAGAAAATGTCCAATAAAAAAAGGAAATCATCACAGGATGATATTCTAGAACAAGATATTGTGGAACAAGATGGCCAAACTTGTAGTAGCATGGCTGAGGTATGCTTATTTCTCACATTTTTATTTCTAGTAAACTCTTAAACATCCATGTAATTTTATCACTTTCTTTGGAGCAGAAATCATTTGACTTGGGCATTATCAATGGCGACATAAATCCACCCCAAGGATCAACTACAGTATCACTTGGAGGTTCATCGACAATGGTTATGCCCCAAATTCTCGGAGAATATACAAGTATGTTGTTTCAAGTTCAGCAAGGATCGACTGTAGTGTCTAATTCTGCAGCATTACACTTCGATGAAAATTAAGGGCTCGATGATATGATGGACCAGAGTTTGGACATGATTTACGTAGTTTGAAGATGTTGGATGCAATATTTTGTATGAACTTGTCAACTTTAATGTAATACTTGATACCTGATAGGCACCAGGGCACTAGAAAAGTAGACGGATTTATATTTTGTCATCTTGTTTCGGCCCAAGGGACTTGAATTTGTCTCTGTTATATGGTTCAAGTATTAGTTGATTCCACTTTCAGTTCCAGTTCAAATGATTAGGTGATTCTTTCATGTCGATCCTAGTAGAAATATCAGCAGCAAATACTCTTTCAATCTCAATAACACAATGACAGAATGTAAGAGGCAAGAATATGATGAAACCCACTTTTGTATTGATCTCAGCCAAGTACATGAGTGCACGAACGTGCTAGTCAGTCGTGGCTAACTAAATCCCTGAATAGGGAGATATGTTTACAATGTACAACATCACGGAACAACAACAATATATAGGGATGTTTCCAACAGACATATTTCTTACTGAACTGCCTTGATTTTGTGCCCTTTCTGCATCAGCTGATGGTGATGCTTATGTTGGAAATATGCCCTAGAGGCAATAATAAATTGATTATTATTATATTTCCTTGTTCATGATAATCGTTTATTATCCATGCTAGAATTGTATTGATAGGAAACTCAGATACATGTGTGGATACATAGACAACACCATGTCCCTAGTAAGCCTCTAGTTGACTAGCTCGTTAATCAATAGATGGTTACGGTTTCCTGACCATGGACATTGGATGTCGTTGATAACGGGATCACATCATTAGGAGAATGATGTGATGGACAAGACCCAATCCTAAGCCTAGCACAAGATCATGTAGTTCGTATGCTAAAGCTTTTCTAATGTCAAGTATCATTTCCTTAGACCATGAGATTGTGCAACTCCCGGATACCGTAGGAGTGCTTTGGGTGTGCCAAACGTCACAACGTAACTGGGTGGCTATAAAGGCACACTACGGGTATCTCTGAAAGTGTCTGTTGGGTTGGCACGAATCGAGATTGGGATTTTGTCACTCCGTGTAAACGGAGAGGTATCTCTGGGCCCACTCGGTAGGACATCATCATAATGTGCACAATGTGACCAAGGGGTTGATCACGGGATGATGTGTTACGGAACGAGTAAAGAGACTTGCCGGTAACGAGATTGAACAAGGTATCGGTATACCCACGATCGAATCTCGGGCAAGTACCATACCGCTAGACAAAGGGAATTGTATACGGGATTGATTGAGTCCTTGACATCGTGGTTCATCCGATGAGATCATCGTGGAACATGTGGGAGCCAACATGGGTATCCAGATCCCGCTGTTGGTTATTGACCGGAGAACATCTCGGTCATGACTACATGTCTCCCGAACCCGTAGGGTCTACACACTTAAGGTTCGATGATGCTAGGGTTATAAAGGAAGTTTGTATGTGGTTACCGAATGTTGTTCGGAGTCCCGGATGAGATCCCGGACGTCACGAGGAGTTCCGGAATGGTCCGGAGGTAAAGATTTATATATAGGAAGTCCTGTTTCGGCCATCGGGACAAGTTTCGGGGTCATCGGTATTGTACCGGGACCACCGGAAGGGTCCCGGGGGCCCACCGGGTGGGGCCACCTGCCCCGGGGGGGCACATGGGCTGTAGGGGGTGCGCCTTGGCCTACATGGGCCAAGGGCACCAGCCCCAAGAGGCCCATGCGCCAAGAGAAGAGAAAAAGGGAAGAGTCCTAAAGGGGGAAGGCACCTCCGAGGTGCCTTGGGGAGGATGGACTCCTCCCCATCCTTAGCCGCACCCCTTCCTTGGAGGAGGGGGCAAGGCTGCGCCCTCCCCCTCTCCCTTGGCCCTATATATAGTGGGGAAAAGGAGGAGCAATGATACCTAAGGCCTTTGGTTGCCTCCCTCTCCCTCCCGTGACACCTCCTCCTCTCCCGTAGGTGCTTGGCGAAGCCCTACGGGATTGCCACGCTCCTCCATCACCACCGCACCGTTGTGCTGCTGCTGGATGGAGTCTTCCTCAACCTCTCCCTCTCTCCTTGCTGGATCAAGGCGTGGGAGACATCGTCGGGCTGTACGTGTGTTGAACGCGGAGGTGCCGTCCGTTCGGCACTAGGATCATCGGTGATCTGAATCACGACGAGTACGACTCCATCAACCCCGTTCACTTGAACGCTTCCGCTTAGCGATCTACAAGGGTATGTAGATGCACTCTCCTTCTACTCGTTGCTGGTCTCTCCATAGATAGATCTTGGTGATACGCGTAGGAAAATTTTGAATTTCTGCTACGTTCCCCAACAGTGGCATCATGAGCTAGGTCTATTGCGTAGATTCTTTGCACGAGTAGAACACAAAGTAGTTGTGGGCGTCGATATTGTTCAATATGCTTGCCGTTACTAGTCTTATCTTGATTCTGCGGCATCGTGGGATGAAGCGGCCCGGACCAACCTTACACGTACGCTTACGTGAGACCGGTTCCACCGACAAACATGCACTAGTTGCATAAGGTGGCTGGCGGGTGTCTGTCTCTCCCACTTTAGTCGGATCGGATTCGATGAAAAGGGTCCTTATGAAGGGTAAATAGCAATTGGCATATCACGTTGTGGTCTTTGCGTAGGTAAGAAACGTTCTTGCTAGAAACCCATAGCAGCCACGTAAACATGCAAACAACAATTAGAGGACGTCTAACTTGTTTTTGCAGGGTATGCTATGTGATGTGATATGGCCAAAAAGGATGTGATGAATGATATATGTGATGTATGAGATTGATCATGTTCTTGTAATAGGAATCACGACTTGCATGTCGATGAGTATGACAACCGGCAGGAGCCATAGGAGTTGTCTTTATTTATTTGTGACCTGCGTGTCAACTTAAACGTCATGTAATTACTTTACTTTATTGCTAACCGTTAGCCATAGTAGTAGAAGTAATAGTTGGCGAGGCAACTTCATGAAGACACGATGATGGAGATCATGATGATGGAGATCATGGTGTCATGCCGGTGACAATGATGATCATGGAGCCCCGAAGATGGAGATCAAAAGGAGCAAAGTGATGATGGCCATATCATGTCACTATTTGATTGCATGTGATGTTTATCATGTTTATACATCTTATTTGCTTAGAACGACGGTAGTAAATAAGATGATCCCTTACAACAATTTCAAGAAGTGTTCTCCCCTAACTGTGCACCGTTGCGACAGTTCATGTTTCGAAGCACCACGTGATGATCGGGTGTTAGATTCTAACGTTCACATACAACGGGTGTAAGACAGATTTACACACGCGAAACACTTAGGGTTAACTTGACGAGCCTAGCATGTACAGACATGGCCTCGGAACACGGAGACCGAAAGGTCGAACATGAGTCATATAGAAGATACGATCAACATGAAGATGTTCACCGATGATGACTAGTCCGTCTCACGTGATGATCGGACACGGCCTAGTTTGACTCGGATCATGTAATCACTTAGATGACTAGAGGGATGTCTATCTGAGTGGGAGTTCATAAGATGAACTTAATTATCCTGAACATAGTCAAAAGGTTTTTGCAAATTATGTCGTAGCTCACGCTATAGTTCTACTGTTTAGATATGTTCCTAGAGAAAATATAGTTGAAAGTTGATAGTAGCAATTATGCGGACTAGGTCCGTAAACTGAGGATTGTCCTCATTGCTTCATAGAAGGCTTATGTCCTTAATGCACCGCTCAGTGTGCTGAACCTCGAACGTTGTCTGTGGTTGTTGCGAACATCTGACATACACGTTTTGATAACTACGTGATAGTTCAGTTAAACGGTTTAGAGTTGAGGCACCAAAGACGTTTTTGAAACATCGTGAAACATATGAGATGTTTTGAGGGCTGAAATTGGGATTTCAGGCTCGTGCCCATGTCAAGAGGTATAAGACCTCCGATGACTTTCTTAACCTGCAAACTAAGGAGAAAAGCTCAATTGTTGAGCTTGTGCTCAGATTGTCTGAGTACAACAATCATTTGAATCGAGTGGGAGTTGATCTTCCAGATAAGACAGTGATGGTTCTCCAAAGTCATTGCCACCAAGCTGCTAGAGCTTCGTGATGAACTATAATATATCAGGGATAGATATGGTGATCCTTGAGGTACTCGCGATGTTTGACACCGCGAAAGTAGAAATCAAGAAGGAGCATCAATTGTTGATGGTTGGTGAAACCACTAGTTTCAAGAAGGGCAAGGGCAAGAAGGGATACTTCATGAAACGGCAAATCAGCTGCTGCTCTAGTGAAGAAACCCAAGGTAAAACCCAAACCCGAGACTAAGTGCTTCTGTAATAAGGGGAACAACCACTAGAGCAGAATTACCCTAGATACTTGGTAGATAAGAAGGCTGGCAAGGTCGATAGAAGTATATTGGATATACATTATGTTAATGTGTACTTTACTAGTACTCCTAGTAGCACCAGGGTATTGGATACCGGTTCGGTTGCTAAGTGTTAGTAACTCGAAACAAAAGGCTACGGAATAAACGGAGACTAGCTAAAGGTGAGCTGACGATATGTGTTGGAAGTTTTTCCAAGCTTGATATGATCAAGCATCGCACGCTCCCTCTACCAAAGAGATTGGTGTTAAACCTAAATAATTGTTATTTGGTGTTTGCGTTGAGCATAGACATGATTGGATTACGTCTATCGCAATACGGTTATTCATTTAAGGAGAATAATGGTTACTCTATTTATTTGAATAATACCTTCAATGGTCTTACACCTAAAATGAATAGTTTATTAAATCTCGATCGTAGTGATACACATGTTCATGCCAAAAGATAGTAATGATAGTACCACCTACTTGTGGCACTGCCACGTAAGTCATATCGGTATAAAACGCATGAAGAAGCTCCATATTGATGGATCTTTGGGCTCACTCGTTTTTGAAAAGTTTGAGACATGCGAACCATGTCTATTGGTGTATATGCATGAAGAAACTCCATGCAAATGGACCGTTTTGACTCACTTGATTTTGAATCACTTGGGACATGCAAATCATACCACATGGGCAAGATGACTAAAAATCCTCGTTTTCAGTAAGATGGAACAAGATAGCAACTTGTTGGAAGCAACACATTTTGATGTGTGCAGTCCAATGAGTGCTGAGGCATGCAGTGAATATCGTTATGTTCTTACTTCACAGATGATTCGAGTAGATGTTGAGAATATTTACTTGATGAAACACAAGTCTGAATTATTGAATGGTTCAAGTAATTTCAGTGTGAAGTTGAAAGATCGTCGTGACAAGAGGATAAAAGATCTATGATATGATCATAGAGATGAATATCTGAATCACGAGTTTGGCACAGAATTAAGACATTGTGGAAATTGTTTCACAACTGATACAGCCTGGAACACCATAGTGTGATGGTGTGTCCAAACGTCATAGTTGCACCCTATTGGATATGGTGCATACCATGATGTCTCTTATCGAGTTACCACTATCGTTCATGGGTTAGGCATTAGAGACAACCACATTCACTTTAAATAGGGCACCACATAATTTCGTTGAGACGACACCGTATGAACTATGGTTTGGAGAAACCTAAGTTGCCGTTTCTTGAAAGTTTGGGGCTGCGACGCTTATGTGAAAAGGTTTCAGGTTGATAAGCTCGAACCCAAAGCAGATAAAATGCATCTTCATAGGACACCCAAAAACAGTTGGGTATACCTCCTAATTCAGATCCGAAAGCAATAGGGATTGTTTCTTGAATCGGGTCCTTTTTCGAGGAAAGGTTTCTCTCGAAAAGTTGAGTGGGAGGATGGTGGAGACTTGATGAGGTTATTGAACCGTCACTTCAACAAGTGTGTAGCAGGGCACAGGAAGTTGTTCCTGTGGCACGTACACCAACTGAAGTGGAAGCTTATGATAGTCATCATGAAACTTCGGATCGAGTCACTACCAAACCTCGTGGGATGACAAGGATGCGTACTACTTCAGAGTGGTACGTAATCCTGTCTTGGAAGTCATGTTGCTAGACAACAATGAACCTACGAGCTATGGAGAAGCGATGGTGGGCCCGGATTCCGATAAATGGCTCAAGGCCATAAAACCCGAGAGAGGATCCATGTATGAAAACAAAGTGTAGACTTTGGAAGAACTACTTGATGGTCGTAAGGCTGTTAGGTACATATGGATTTTGAAAGGAAGACAGACAATGATGGTAAGTGTCACCATTGAGAAAGCTCGACTTGTCGTTAAGATGTTTTTCGACAAGTTCAAGGAGTTGACTACGATGAGACTTTCTCACTCGTAGCGATGCTAAGAGTCTGTTGGAATTATATTAGCAATTACTGCATTATTTATGAAATCTTGCAGATAGGATGTCAAAACATTGTTTCCTCGACGATTCTTGAGGAAAGGTTGTATGTGATACAACCGGAAGGTTTTGTCCATCCTGAAATATGCTAATAAGTATGCAAAGCTCCAGCAATCCTTCTGAGGACTAGAGTGAGCATCTCGGAGTTGGAATGTATGCTTTGATGATGATCAAAGATTTTGGGTGTATACAAAGTTTATAAGAAACTTGTATTTCCAAAGAAGTGAGTGGGAGCACTATAGAATTTCTGATGAGTATATGTTGTTGACATATTAATGATCAGAAATGACGTAGAATTTCTGGAAAGCATATAGGGTTATTTGGAAAGTGTTTTCAATGGAAAACCTGGATTAAGCTACTTGAACATTGAGCATCAAGATCTATAAGGATAGATCAAAACGCTTAATAGTACTTTCAAATGAGCACATGCCTTGACGTGATCTTGAAGGTGTTCAAGATGGATCAGTCAAAGAAGGAGTTCTTGCCTGAGTTGTAAGGTATGAAGTTAAGACTTAAAGCTCGACCATGGCAGAATAGAGAGAAAGGAACGAAGGTCGTCCCCTATGCTTAAGACATAGGCTCTACAATATGCTATGCTGTGTACCGCACCTGAAGTGTGCTTTACCATGAGTCAGTCAAGGGGTACAAGAGTGATCCAAGAATGGATCGCAGGACAGCGGTCAAAGTTATCCTTAGTAACTAGTGGACTAAGGAATTTTCTCAATTATGGAGGTGGTAAAAGAGTTCGTCGTAAAGGGTTACGTCGATGCAAGCTTAACACCTATCCGGATAGCTCTGAGTAGAGATACCGGATACGTATAATGGAGCAACAATTTAGAATAGCTCCAGGTAGAACAGTTATTTGGAATAGCTCCAAATAGAACGTGGTAGCTGCATCTAGGAGATGACATAGAGATTTGTAAAGCACACACGGATCTGAAAGGTTCAGACCCGTTGACTATAACCTCTCTCACAAGCATAACATGATCAAACCCAGAACTCATCGAGTGTTAATCACATGGTAAATGTGAACTAGATTATTGACTCTAGTAAACTCTTTGGGTGTTAGTCACATGGGGATGTGACCTTGAGTGTTAATCACATATCGATGTGAACTAGATTATTGACTCTAGTGCAAGTGGGAGACTGTTGGAAATATGCCCTAGAGGCAATAATAAATTGATTATTATTATATTTCCTTGTTCATGATAATCGTTTATTATCCATGCTAGAATTGTATTGATAGGAAACTCAGATACATGTGTGTATACATAGACAACACCATGTCCCTAGTAAGCCTCTAGTTGACTAGCTCGTTAATCAATAGATGGTTACGGTTTCCTGACCATGGACATTGGATGTCGTTGATAACGGGATCACATCATTAGGAGAATGATGTGATGGACAAGACCCAATCCTAAGCCTAGCACAAGATCATGTAGTTCGTATGCTAAAGCTTTTCTAATGTCAAGTATCATTTCCTTAGACCATGAGATTGTGCAACTCCCGGATACCGTAGGAGTGCTTTGGGTGTGCCAAACGTCACAACGTAACTGGGTGGCTATAAAGGTACACTACGGGTATCTCTGAAAGTGTCTGTTGGGTTGGCACGAATCGAGATTGGGATTTTGTCACTCCGTGTAAACGGAGAGGTATCTCTGGGCCCACTCGGTAGGACATCATCATAATGTGCACAATGTGACCAAGGGGTTGATCACGGGATGATGTGTTATGGAACGAGTAAAGATACTTGCCGGTAACGAGATTGAACAAGGTATCGGTATACCGACGATCGAATCTCGGGCAAGTACCATACCGCTAGACAAAGGGAATTGTATACGGGATCGATTGAGTCCTTGACATCATGGTTCATCCGATGAGATCATCGTGGAACATGTGGGAGCCAACATGGATATCCAGATCCCGATGTTGGTTATTGACCGGAGAACGTCACGGTCATGTCTGCATGTCTCCCGAACCCGTAGGGTCTACACACTTAAGGTTCGATGGCGTTAGGGTTATAAAGGAAGCTTTATGTGGTTACCGAATGTTGTTCGGAGTCCCGTATGAGATCCCGGACGTCACGAGGAGTTTCGGAATGGTCCGGAGGTAAAGATTTATATATAGGAAGTCCTGTTTCGGCCATCGGGACAAGTTTCGGGGTCATCGGTATTGTACCGGGACCACCGGAAGGGTCCCGGGGGCCCACCGGGTGGGGCCACCTGCCCCGGGGGGCCACATGGGTTGTAGGGGGTGCGCCTTGGCCTACATGGGCCAAGGGCACCAGCCCCTAGAGGCCCATGCGCCAAGATATAGGAAAAAGGGGAGAGTCCTAAAGGGGGAAGGCACCTCCGAGGTGCCTTGGGGAGGATGGACTCCTCCCCCCTCTTAGCCGCACCCCTTCCTTGGAGGAAGGGGCAAGGCTGCGCCTCCCCCCTCTCCCCTGCCCCTATATATAGTGGAGGGGAGGGAGGGCATCCATACCTGAGCCCTTGGCGCCTCCCTCCCTCCCGTGACACCTCCTCCTCTCCCGTAGGTGCTTGGCGAAGCCCTGCAGGATTGCCACGCTCCTCCATCACCACCACGCCGTTGTGCTGCTGCTGGATGGAGTCTTCCTCAACCTCTCCCTCTCTCCTTGCTGGATCAAGGCGTGGGAGACATCGTCGAGCTGTACGTGTGTTGAACGCGGAGGTGCCGTCCGTTCGGCACTAGGATCATCGGTGATCTGAATCACGGCGAGTACGACTCCATCAACCCCGTTCACTTGAACGCTTCCGCTTAGCAATCTACAAGGGTATGTAGATGCACTGTCCTTCCCCTCGTTGCTAGTCTCTCCATAGATAGATCTTGGTGACACGTAGGAAAATTTTGAATTTCTGCTACGTTCCCCAACAGTGGCATCATGAGCTAGGTCTATTGCGTAGATTCTTTGCACGAGTAGAACACAAAGTAGTTGTGGGCGTCGATATTGTTCAATATGCTTGCCGTTACTAGTCTTATCTTGATTCGGCGGCATCGTGGGATGAAGCGGCCCGGACCAACCTTACACGTACGCTTACGTGAGACTGGTTCCACCGACAAACATGCACTAGTTGCATAAGGTGGCTGGCGGGTGTCTGTCTCTCCCACTTTAGTCGGATCGGATTCGATGAAAAGGGTCCTTATGAAGGGTAAATAGCAATTGGCATATCACGTTATGGTTCATGCGTAGGTAAGAAACGTTCTTGCTAGAAACCCATAGCAGCCACGTAAAACATGCAAACAACAATTAGAGGACGTCTAACTTGTTTTTGCAGGGTATGCTATGTGATGTGATATGGCCAAAAAGGATGTGATGAATGATATATGTGATGTATGAGATTGATCATGTTCTTGTAATAGGAATCACGACTTGCATGTCGATGAGTATGACAACCGGCAGGAGCCATAGGAGTTGTCTTTATTTATTTGTGACCTGCGTGTCAACTTAAACGTCATGTAATTACTTTACTTTATTGCTAACCGTTGGCCATAGTAGTAGAAGTAATAGTTGGCGAGGCAACTTCATGAAGACACGATGATGGAGATCATGATGATGGAGATCATGGTGTCATGCCGGTGACGATGATGATCATGGAGCCCCGAAGATGAAGATCAAAAGGAGCAAAATGATATTGGCCATATCATGTCACTATTTGATTGCATGTGATGTTTATCATGTTTATACATCTTATTTGCTTAGAACGACGGTAGTAAATAAGATGATCCCTTACAACAATTTCAAGAAGTGTTCTCCCCTAACTGTGCACTGTTGCG
The DNA here is from genome assembly GCF_018294505.1 of Triticum aestivum. NCBI lineage: Eukaryota > Viridiplantae > Streptophyta > Magnoliopsida > Poales > Poaceae > Triticum > Triticum aestivum. Next base: position 670,210,584 of record NC_057803.1, read on the forward strand.
ACAGTTCGTGTTTCGAAGCACCACGTGATGATCGGGTGTTAGATTCTAACGTTCACATACAACGGGTGTAAGACAGATTTACACACGCGAAACACTTAGGGTTAACTTGACGAGCCTAGCATGTACAGACATGGCCTCGGAACACGGAGACCGAAAGGTCGAACATGAGTCGTATAGAAGATACGATCAACATGAAGATGTTCACCGATGATGACTAGTCCGTCTCACGTGATGATCGGACACGGCCTAGTTTGACTCGGATCATGTAATCACTTAGATGACTAGAGGGATGTCTATCTGAGTGGGAGTTCATAAGATGAACTTAATTATCCTGAACATAGTCAAAAGGTTTTTGCAAATTATGTCGTAGCTCACGCTATAGTTCTACTGTTTAGATATGTTCCTAGAGAAAAATTAGTTGAAAGTTGATAGTAGCAATTATGCGGACTAGGTCCGTAAACTGAGGATTGTCCTCATTGCTTCATAGAAGGCGTATGTCCTTAATTCACCGCTCAGTGTGCTGAACCTCGAACGTTGTCTGTGGTTGTTGCGAACATCTGACATGCACGTTTTGATAACTACGCGATAGTTCAGTTAAACGGTTTAGAGTTGAGGCACCAAAGACGTTTTTGAAACATCGCAAAACATATGAGATGTTTTGAGGGCTGAAATTGGGATTTCAGGCTCGTGCCCATGTCAAGAGGTATAAGACCTCCGATGACTTTCTTAACCTGCAAACTAAGGAGAAAAGCTCAATTGTTGAGCTTGTGCTCAGATTGTCTGAGTACAACAATCATTTGAATCGAGTGGGAGTTGATCTTCCAGATAAGACAGTGATGGTTCTCCAAAGTCATTGCCACCAAGCTGTTAGAGCTTCCTGATGAACTATAACATATCAGGGATAGATATGATGATCCTTGAGGTATTCGCGATGTTTGACACCGCAAAAGTAGAAATCAAGAAGGAGCATCAATTGTTGATGGTTGGTGAAACCACTAGTTTCAAGAAGGGCAAGGGCAAGAAGGGATACTTCATGAAACGGCAAATCAGCTGCTGCTCTAGTGAAGAAACCCAAGGTAAAACCCAAACCCGAGACTAAGTGCTTCTGTAATAAGGGGAACAACCACTAGAGCAGAATTACCCTAGATACTTGGTAGATAAGAAGGCTGGCAAGGTCGATAGAAGTATATTGGATATACATTGTGTTAATGTGTACTTTGCTAGTACTCCTAGTAGCACCAGGGTATTAGATACCGGTTCGGTTGCTAAGTGTTAGTAACTCGAAACAAAAGGCTACGGAATAAACGGAGACTAGCTAAAGGTGAGCTGACGATATGTGTTGGAAGTTTTTCCAAGCTTGATATGATCAAGCATCGCACGCTCCCTCTACCAAAGAGATTGGTGTTAAACCTAAATAATTGTTATTTGGTGTTTGCATTGAGCATAGACATGATTGGATTACGTCTATCGCAATACGGTTATTCATTTAAGGAGAATAATGCTTACTCTGTTTATTTGAATAATACCTTCAATGGTCTTACACCTAAAATGAATGGTTTATTAAATCTCGATTGTAGTGATACACATGTTCATGCCAAAAGATAGTAATGATAGTACCACCTACTTGTGGCACTGCCACGTAAGTCATATCGGTATAAAACGCATGAAGAAGCTCCATGTTGATGGATCTTTGGGCTCACTCGTTTTTGAAAAGTTTGAGACATGCGAACCATGTCTATTGGTGTATATGCATGAAGAAACTCCATGCAAATGGACCGTTTTGACTCACTTGATTTTGAATCACTTGGGACATGCAAATCATACCACATGGGCAAGATGACTGAAAAGCCTCGTTTTCAGTAAGATGGAACAAGATAGCAACTTGTTGGAAGTAACACATTTTGATGTGTGCGGTCCAATGAGTGCTGAGGCATGCAGTGAATATCGTTATGTTCTTACTTCACAGATGATTCGAGTAGATGTTGAGTATATTTACTTGATGAATCACGAGTCTGAATTATTGAAAGGTTCAAGTAATTTCAGTGTGAAGTTGAAAGATCGTCGTGACAAGAGGATAAAAGATCTATGATATGATCATAGAGATGAATATCTGAATCACGAGTTTGGCACAGAATTAAGACATTGTGGAAATAGTTTCGCAACTAATACAGCCTGGAACACCATAGTGTGATGGTGTGTCCGAACATCATAACTGCACCCTATTGGATATGGTGCATACCATGATGTCTCTTATCGAGTTACCACTATCGTTCATGGGTTAGGCATTAGAGACAACCACATTCACTTTAAATAGGGCACCACATAATTTCGTTGAGACGACACCGTATGAACTATGGTTTGGAGAAACCTAAGTTGCCGTTTCTTGAAAGTTTGGGGCTGCGATGCTTATGTGAAAAGGTTTCAGGTTGATAAGCTCGAACCCAAAGCAGATAAAATGCATCTTCATAGGACACCCAAAACAGTTGGGTATACCTCCTGTCTCAGATCCGAAAGCAATAAGGGATTGTTTCTAGAATCGGGTCCTTTCTCGAGGAAAAGTTTCTCTCGAAAGAATTGAGTGGGAGGATGGTGGAGACTTGATGAGGTTATTGAACCGTCTCTTCAACTAGTGTGTGGCAGGGCAGAGGAAGTTGTTCCTGTGGCACCTACACCAATTGAAGTGATAGTGATCATGAAACTTCAGATCAAGTCACTACCAAACCTCGTGGGATGACAAGAATGCGTACTACTTCAGAGTGGTACGTAATCCTGTCTTGGAAGTCATGTTGCTAGACAAAAATGAACCTATGAGCTATGGAGAAGCGATGGTGGGCCCGGATTCTGATAAATGGCTCAAGGCCATAAAACCCGAGAGAGGATCCATGTATGAAAACAAAGTGTAGACTTTGGAAGAACTACTTGATGGTCGTAAGGCTGTTAGGTACATATGGATTTTGAAAGGAAGACAGACAATGATGGTAAGTGTCACCATTGAGAAAGCTCGACTTGTCGTTAAGATGTTTTTCGACAAGTTCAAGGAGTTGACTACGATGAGACTTTCTCACTCGTAGCGATGCTAAGAGTCTGTTGGAATTATATTAGCAATTACTGCATTATTTATGAAATCCTGCAGATAGGATGTCAAAACATTGTTTCCTCGACGATTCTTGAGGAAAGGTTGTATGTGATACAACCGGAAGGTTTTGTCTATCCTGAAATATGCTAATAAGTATGCAAAGCTCCAGCAATCCTTCTGAGGACTGGAGTGAGCATCTCGGAGTTGGAATGTATGCTTTGATGATGATCAAAGATTTTGGGTGTATACAAAGTTTATGAGAAACTTGTATTTCCAAAGAAGTGAGTGGGAGCACTATAGAATTTCTGATGAGTATATGTTGTTGACATATTAATGATCAGAAATGACGTAGAATTTCTGGAAAGCATATAGGGTTATTTCGAAAGTGTTTTCAATGGAAAATCTGGATTAAGCTACTTGAACATTGAGCATCAAGATCTATAAGGATAGATCAAAACGCTTAATAGTACTTTCAAATGAGCACATGCCTTGACGTGATCTTGAAGGTGTTCAAGATGGATCAGTCAAAGAAGGAGTTCTTGCCTGAGTTGTAAGGTATGAAGTTAAGACTTAAAGCTCGACCATGGCAGAATAGAGAGAAAGGAACGAAGGTCGTCCCCTATGATTAAGACATAGGCTCTACAGTATGCTATGCTGTGTACCGCACCTGAAGTGTGCTTTACCATGAGTCAGTCAAGGGGTACAAGAGTGATCCAAGAATGGATCGCAGGACAGCGGTCAAAGTTATCCTTAGTAACTAGTGGACTAAGGAATTTTCTCAATTATGGAGGTGGTAAAAGAGTTCGTCGTAAAGGGTTACGTCGATTCAAGCTTAACACCTATCCAGATAGCTCTGAGTAGAGATACTGGATACGTATAATGGAGCAACAATTTAGAATAGCTCCAAGTAGAACAGTTATTTGGAATAGCTCCAAATAGAACGTGGTAGCTGCATCTAGGAGATGACATAGAGATTTGTAAAGCACACACGGATCTGAAAGGTTCAGACCCGTTGACTATAACCTCTCTCACAAGCATAACATGATCAAACCCAGAACTCATTGAGTGTTAATCACATGGTAAATGTGAACTAGATTATTGACTCTAGTAAACTCTTTGGGTGTTAGTCACATGGGGATGTGACCTTGAGTGTTAATCACATATCGATGTGAACTAGATTATTGACTCTAGTGCAAGTGGGAGACTGTTGGAAATATGCCCTAGAGGCAATAATAAATTTATTATTATTATATTTCCTTGTTCATGATAATCGTTTATTATCCATGCTAGAATTGTATTGATAGGAAACTCAGATACATGTGTGGATACATAGACAACACCATGTCCCTAGTAAGCCTCTAGTTGACTAGCTCGTTAATCAATAGATGGTTACGGTTTCCTGACCATGGACATTGGATGTCGTTGATAACGGGATCACATCATTAGGAGAATGATGTGATGGACAAGACCCAATCCTAAGCCTAGCACAAGATCATGTAGTTCGTATGCTAAAGCTTTTCTAATGTCAAGTATCATTTCCTTAGACCATGAGATTGTGCAACTCCCGAATACCGTAGGAGTGCTTTGGGTGTGCCAAACGTCACAACGTAACTGGGTGGCTATAAAGGTACACTACGGGTATCTCTGAAAGTGTCTATTGGGTTGGCACGAATCGAGATTGGGATTTTGTCACTCCGTGTAAACGGAGAGGTATCTCTGGGCCCACTCGGTAGGACATCATCATAATGTGCACAATGTGACAAAGGGGTTGATCATGGGATGATGTGTTATGGAACGAGTAAAGAGACTTGCCGGTAACGAGATTGAACAAGGTATCGGTATACCGACGATCGAATCTCGGGCAAGTACCATACCGCTAGACAAAGGGAATTGTATACGGGATCGATTGAGTCCTTGACATCGTGGTTCATCCGATGAGATCATCGTGGAACATGTGGGATCCAACATGGGTATCCAGATCCCGCTGTTGGTTATTGACCGGAGAATGTCACGGTCATGTCTGCATGTCTCCCGAACCCGTAGGGTCTACACACTTAAGGTTCGATGACGCTAGGGTTATAAAGGAAGCTTTATGTGGTTACCGAATGTTGTTCGGAGTCCCGGATGAGATCCCGGACGTCACGAGGAGTTCCGGAATGGTCCGGAGGTAAAGATTTATATATAGGAAGTCCTGTTTCGGCCATCGGGACAAGTTTCGGGGTCATCGGTATTGTACCGGGACCACCGGAAGGGTCCCGGGGGCCCACCGGGTGGGGCCACTTGCCCCGGGGGGCCACATGGGCTGTAGGGGGTGCGCCTTGGCCTACATGGGCCAAGGGCACCAGCCCCTAGAGGCCCATGCGCCAAGATATAGGAAAAAGGGGAGAGTCCTAAAGGCGGAAGGCACCTCCGAGGTGCCTTGGGAGGATGGACTCCTCCCCCCCTCTTAGCCGCACCCCTTCCTTGGAGGAAGGGGCAAGGCTGCGCCTCCCCCCTCTCCCCTGCCCCTATATATAGTGGAGGGGAGGGAGGGCATCCATACCTGAGCCCTTGGCGCCTCCCTCCCTCCCGTGACACCTCCTCCTCTCCCGTAGGTGCTTGGCGAAGCCCTGCAGGATTGCCACGCTCCTCCATCACCACCACGCCGTTGTGCTGCTGCTGGATGGAGTCTTCCTCAACCTCTCCCTCTCTCCTTGCTGGATCAAGGCGTGGGAGACATCGTCGAGCTGTACGTGTGTTGAACGCGGAGGTGCCGTCCGTTCGGCACTAGGATCATCGGTGATCTGAATCACGGCGAGTACGACTCCATCAACCCCATTCACTTGAACGCTTCCGCTTAGCGATCTACAAGGGTATGTAGATGCACTCTCCTTCCCCTCGTTGCTAGTCTCTCCATAGATAGATCTTGGTGACAAGTAGGAAAATTTTGAATTTCTGCTACGCTCCCCAACAGCTTACAGCTTTTGGATAATTCTGCTGGATCCTAAAGATGTTCACAGGGAGGGCACTAGCTGATGGTATGTTCAGAGAAGGATTGAGTCTGCACTTGTTTGCAGAGATGACATGTCCTGACAAGATATACACAGGAAACCATATGATAGTGTTGATGATGCAAGATTGAACAATATATTGGCTTGTTTAGCTTCTGTTATCAGAATCTGCATCTTGTGTGGTACTGTTTCATCACGCATCTAACACAGCTCTGAATCTGTCAAGCAAAAAGTAACATCATCAGACAACCAAGGGACATGAGCAATTTCACACAACATGCAGGATATTTGCGATTTTAGTTGCTCGACATGACAACAATGGAGGACCTCATCGTGGCACAATCCGGCCAAGAGTTCGCGCCGCCGCAGCCGACGACCAATAGCTCGCGCCGCCGTCGCCGGAGACCAAAGATCTCGCGCCGCAGCCGCCGGAGACCAAGAGCTCGCGAGCGCCGCCCGCGTACGACTTAGCGCACTGACCCTCGCCATGTCACGCCGCCGCTGATCTTGGGGAACATCCTCTCCGCCGCCAGCAGTCGGCCGTCGCCGTCGCGTCGCCCGGGAGAGAAAGGGGATGAGCGGACGGTTTGGCTGTTGTGCGCGAGTAATTTTTCTGCTGTTTTCTGCTCAAGAGGGGTGGGCTGTGGGGATGAAGTGGACGTTTCCACATCAGCGCGTATCGCTTGGTCCGTAGCAGCGGCCCGTAAGTGTAGCATTATCGTTTCCTATCCATCTCATCTCACTCACACCGTCACACAAACACAGTTACACTGCTGCAGATACTTCACTGCTACTGCCAGTTCACTTCCCTCGGATCTCCGCCGAGATGTCGACGGTGACCCGTGCCTACCTCGATCAGAAGCTCGCCGCCGCCAGGCGCTGCTCCAGAGGTAACAAAAAGGAACGATATGATGTTGCGCTGGTTTACCATGCCGGCAATGCCCTTGCCCTTCTGTTCTAGTAGTACATTGCATTGCAGCTTTGTGTGGTACTGGTACTGTCTGCTGAAACATGTCTGTGGAACTGCAGAGGCCACCGTGGCGGGAGCCAAGGCCGCGGCCGTCGCCACCGTCGCTGCCGCAGTACCTACAGTAAGTAGCCATTCAGTTCTTTGACGAAATCCTTGCACGGTTCATAGCATGTCTCATGGATGCGTTACCTGTAACTTCAGCTGGCGAGCGTGAGGATGCTGCCGTGGGCGAGGGCGCACCTGAACCCCACAGGCCAGGCGCTCATCATCTCCACCGTCGCTGGGATGGCCTACTTCATCGTCGCCGACAAGACCATCCTCTCCATGGCCAGGAAGCACTCCTTCGACGACGCGCCAGACCACCTCAAGAACACCTCCTTCCACTAATTAGCCCCCAATAGATCCATTAGTGGCGTGCAATAAGATACTCCCTCTGTCCGGAAATACTTGTCGAAAAAATGAATGTATCTAGTCGTATTTTAGTTTTAGATACATTCATTTTTACCCGTTTTCGTGACAAGTATTTTCGGACGGAGGGAGTACTACTATTACTAGTAGTATAATGTTCAACAATTATGTGACATCACGCGAGGCTTGCAGACAGCGAGTGCTGTACTGAGCTGCTCTGCGTGCAGAAGCACTAATCTCATGTATCCGTGTATCCAACCAGTAATCTTGAATTAATAATAACTTGCATTTGTACAACTCGGGTTGGCCATACCATCACACGACTTACATTTTCTTGTTTGTGACTGTCATTTGACATGCGGCGGTCGCTCTGTGGCAGAGCATGCACAAGACCGAAATAACACTACTACTACATTCTTTGATCCTCTATTCCTCCCCTGTTCCGCGATGCACGACAGGATCATGTCACCTCACTTGTTTAAAATCTTTTGATGGGTTTTAAAAGATGGGGTGACAAATGAAGGAAGGTTTATTAATAAAGGAACAAAAGGAAATACTTATTATAGGATAACTAGTCGTACATTTATCCTCATTGAAAAAATAGTCGTACGTTTTGAAACGCCACTCATGTACTAGCGGAGTCCCGCCTTTGACTTAGAGAGGTATTTCTTGCTAGAGATAAGGGCCTGTATCAGTTTGCACGATGGTTCAGATGTAATTTCTCTCATAAATCGGATACAAATGAGGGCCCTTCGCGGGCATCCAAACAACACCTACGATCGTTTCTGATCATGTTGCCACACCCAAACTCCGTCCTATCTCGCCAAACTGGGGCCCTTCGCGGGTATCCAGACAACACCCACGACCGCTTCTGATCATGTTGGCACACCCAAACTCCGTCCTACCTCGCCTGCACACTTTCTCGCTCGGCTCTATCTGTCCACATTCATGTCGCTGTAGAACGGCCGCTTCACATTGAAGCCGACCCAGAGCGAACACGACCTCTCACTGCCTCCGCAACTGAAATGGCGCGCCGGCCGAGGGCGTCGCACGCTGCCCGTCCGGCTGAATACGCCTCCTCACTGCATTCAAACGGCTGCAAACTGCTCGCCTTCCTCCATTAAACTCGTGCATGTGCTAAGATATCTACTCTTACTGGATCAAGAAGGAGAGGACGCCGCCAAGCCGTACGTGTGCTAAACTCAGAGGTGCCGCACGTGCGGTACTTGGATTGAATTGGATCGTGATGCGAGTACGACTACGCCAAGCACGATCTCTAGATCGTTAACGCTTTCGGTCTACAAGGGTATATAGACACCACCCCCCTCTTGTTGATATACATCTCCTAGATTAGACCTTGGGTGTTCCACTAGTGCAGAACCGGACAATAGCACCGGTTCGTAAGGCCCTTTAGTGCCGGTTCCATAACCGGCACTAAAGTGTTGGCACTAAAGCCCCCCCCCCCTTTAGTACCGGTTCAGCACAAACCAGTGCTAAAGGAAAACCACGTGGCATGAGCCAGCTCCAGGGGCCTGGAGCCCTTTAGTACCGGTTGGTAAGACCAACCGGTACTATAAGGTTTGGGGTTTTTTTAGTTTTATGATTTCTTTTTCATTTAATTTTGTGTTTCCATTTTAATTCTTTTTCTTTTGCTGGTATTTTACGATATATAGAATTTCTAGTAGAACCAATCATGCATATATATATCATCAATGTCTCACAAACTATCATATTAATTAATTCACACATACACACATGTATAGCTATATACAATTTCTCCTACATATGCATGTTGCCTTCGGAGCCAGTGGCATTAGCCTAATTGGTGCCTTCGGAGCACGATGACAATTGGAAGTGGTTTTCATGGGGGCGGTAGCAGGTAATAGTATTCTCCCTTTGGATTTATGACCTGGTCGAGCAAAAATCCCGCTATTTCCTCTTGAAGTGCTTCTACGCGCTCCATTTCTAAGAGCTTCTCCCGCACCTTTCTGAACTGTTAAGAAGGAGATCAATATGCATGTGTATTAGTTGTGTGACTAGATATCGATAATGGTGTAAAAATTGTGAATAGTGTTTTGACAAGCGTACCCATTCCTGTCTTTGAGATCTGCTCCTTTCGGACGCCATCATGCGAATGTTCTCGCAAACGCAGAATGCACACAGATCAGTCCCCTGCGTCTACTTCAGGGCCTTTACGAGAATGGAATTTGATCAGATAATAATTAATCAAGCATGATAATTAAAGAGATGGCAGCTAACTAGCTAGCTAGTACTACTTAATTACTTACCTTGGGTCTTCCCCATTTAAGCTTTTCTTTCCATTCGCCTTCCGTGACGCTGATGAACCTTGAATCTACACTTACGGGCCGCTGCTACGGACCAAGCGATACGCGCTGATGTGGAAACGTCCACGTCATCCCCACAGCCCACCCCTCTCGAGCAGAAAACAGCAGAAAAATTACTCGTGCACAACAGCCAGACCGTCCGCCTTCTTCTACCTCGAAAGAAAAGAACAGTCTGCCGCCTCCTCGTTTTCTAGACGGGCCGCTTGGATTCCCTCGCTCCACATTGAACAGATGGCCGCTGGGATTCTAGGTCAGGCGGCGTCGTTGTCGCAGCAGGTCGCAGCCTAAACTGTTGTCGTGGCAGCCGGTCACCGTCGAAGCTTGAGGACTGGAGGAGGTGAGGTTCTTGCCCCAACATTGTTCAATCTTTGCATCTTCCATCTAACTTTTCTCGATCAGATTACGATTGATTTTTTTCGTTTCAACAGCTGCTGTCGTCGCAGCTGCTCACTGTCAAAGCTTCGACAACGTGGACGACGCTGGGGGTGGAGCTCTTGTGTGCCTGGGCGAGCTCGGGGACTAGAGGAGGTGAGGGTTTTGCCCCAATATTTCGTTATGTTCAATATTTGCACCTTTTATCTAGCTTTTCTTGACCGTACGGTCGATGTTACTGTATGTTGATCGATTCTTATATTCCTTTCTTCTCTCTGAATCTACATGCCTCTGAATCTACAAGCTTCTGAATCTACAAGCTTCTGAATCTACATGCCTCTGAATCTGCATGCCTCTGAATCTACAATATGTTACCATCCCCTATCAATTTAGTTATATTGCCTTTGAACAATAATAATGTTTAAAGTTTTCTTGATTTATAGAAATGGATGATGGAACTGGTGGTGTTCAAGAATCAAGTGACATGTCGATTTCAAGCGATGATGACACCAATAAGCAACGGAATGAAAGCAATGTGGAACTTGAACATGACCTTGGTGAAGCTCAACCAGATGCCTTACTTGGAGACCCTAAATTGGGGATGACCTTTGATACTGAGAATGAGGTGTGAGAGTACTACAACAACTACGCTAAAGCAAAGGGCTTTGGTGTGACAAGAAGAAGCTCAAACAATGATGATAATGGACAGCTGAAGTATCTTACACTTTCGTGCTCTCGGTATGGTAAGACTCAGTCCAGATCAAGAAATATGTTGAAACCAAATCCAACAACCGGGTTAGGATGTAAAGCTAAAATCAATATTACCCGTGGTCCTGATGGGAAGTTTCATCTTTCAACTGTCATTTTAGATCATAATCGTACATTAAGTCCACACAAGTCTCGGTTATTCAGATGCAACCAAAAGTTAGACTTCCATGTGAAGCGAAGGCTTGAGCTGAATGACCGGGCTGGAATTCGAGTAAACAAGAATTTCAATTCTTTTGTTGTGGAAGCAAATGGTCATGAGAACCTAACTTTTGGTGAGAAGAATGCTCGCAATTTTCTAGAGAAAACAAGAAGGTTGAAACTTGGCAGAGGTGATGCTGAAGCGGTTCGTGATTTTTTTGTCAAGATGCAATCTGACAACCCAAATTTTGTCAGTGTCATGGACCTTGATGATGAATCTCGACTAAGGAATGTCTTTTGGGCTGATGCAAGAAGTAGAGCAGTGTATGACTCTTTTCATGATGTCGTTAGTTTTGACACAACATATTTGACGAACAAATATGATATGCCTTTTGCTTGTTTTGTTGGAGTGAATCATCATGGACAATCAGTTTTGCTTGGATGTGCTCTATTATCAAATGAAGATACAGAAACATTTGTTTGGTTATTTCAAGCATGGCTCACATGTATGTCAAATCTCCATCCAAAAGCTATTGTAACCGATCAAGCAAAAGCAATTCAGAATGGTGTGGAAAGAGTTTTTCCAGAATCTCGATATAGATGGTGTTTGTGGCATATAATGAAGAAGATACCCGAGAAGTTTGGTGGATATGATGAGTATGATCACATTAAGGCTGCTATTGGCAAGGCAGTTTATGATTCATTAACAATTACAGAGTTTGAAGTTGCTTGGATGCATATGCTTGAGAAGTATGATCTTGGTGATAACGAATGGCTTAAAGGGCTTTACCGCCATAGGCACCGATGGGTTCCAGCATTTGTGAAAGATGCCTTTTGGGCAGGTATGTCTACTACACAACGTAGTGAGAGTATGAATGCCTTCTTCGATGGGTATGTTAATGCAAAAACTACATTGAAGCATTTTGTTAGCCAATATGAGAATGCTCTTCGTGATAAAGTTGAGAAGGAGAATATTGCTGATTTCAACTCTTTCAATTCAACCATACCTTGCATCACACACTTTGATATCGAGAAGCAATTTCAATCAATCTATACAAATTCGAAGTTCAAAGAATTTCAAGAAGAGCTAACACACAAGATGTATTGTGATCGGAAGTTAATAGAAAAAAAAGGGGCAATGGAAACATATGAAATAACTGAGGATGTGCTGATTGACAAAGAAAAAGGGTGGAGAAAAGATATTGTGTACCATGTACAATTCAGTGAGGAAGAGTTTGAAGTTAAGTGTTCATGTCGCCACTTTGAGTTCAGGGGGATTCTCTGTAGGCATGTGTTATGTGTGCTCACTCACAAGAAAATCAAGGAGGTTCCTCTACAATACATTCTTGATCGGTGGAGAAAAAATGTGAAAAGAAAACATAACTTCATCAGATGCACATATGGCGGCATGGAAAATACTCTTGTTGCAAATCGTTTTGATAGATTGTGCAACAGTTTCTACCCAGTTGCAGAGATAGGCGCCATGTCAGATGATTCATGCAATTCATTGATTGAAGATCTTTGCACCTTGAAAATTAAGTACTCTAGCAACTCAAGTTCTGAAAATAATAAGGATCAGGTTAGTGCACCAAAAGATCAATTGCAGGAAGAGGCGCCTTCTGATGGGAAGACAACAAGTAAAACTATACTAAGTCCAATAGCTGTTAGATGTGCTGGACGTCCTCCTTCATTGAGAAAAGAATCCAAGGTTGATAAGCTTATTCGTCAAGCAAATGAAAAGAAGAAGAAAGCTGAACTAAGGGAGAAGAAAAAGGCTGCACAAGAAGAGAAGAAGGCTGCACAAAAGGAAGCTGAACAAAAGGTATTCTCCCTATATTATGTTTTTATTCTGTGAAAATAATAACCCAAACTCGTGCGTGTTTTCTTACTAAGTATTTATTTCAGGCTCGCTCCATGAATTTGGAAAAGAAAATGTCCAATAAAAAAAGGAAATCATCACAGGATGATATTCTAGAACAAGATATTGTGGAACAAGATGGCCAAACTTGTAGTAGCATGGCTGAGGTATGCTTATTTCTCACATTTTTATTTCTAGTAAACTCTTAAACATCCATGTAATTTTATCACTTTCTTTGGAGCAGAAATCATTTGACTTGGGCATTATCAATGGCGACATAAATCCACCCCAAGGATCAACTACAGTATCACTTGGAGGTTCATCGACAATGGTTATGCCCCAAATTCTCGGAGAATATACAAGTATGTTGTTTCAAGTTCAGCAAGGATCGACTGTAGTGTCTAATTCTGCAGCATTACACTTCGATGAAAATTAAGGGCTCGATGATATGATGGACCAGAGTTTGGACATGATTTACGTAGTTTGAAGATGTTGGATGCAATATTTTGTATGAACTTGTCAACTTTAATGTAATACTTGATACCTGATAGGCACCAGGGCACTAGAAAAGTAGACGGATTTATATTTTGTCATCTTGTTTCGGCCCAAGGGACTTGAATTTGTCTCTGTTATATGGTTCAAGTATTAGTTGATTCCACTTTCAGTTCCAGTTCAAATGATTAGGTGATTCTTTCATGTCGATCCTAGCAGAAATATCAGCAGCAAATACTCTTTCAATCTCAATAACACAATGACAGAATGTAAGAGGCAAGAATATGATGAAACCCACTTTTGTATTGATCTCAGCCAAGTACATGAGTGCACGAACGTGCTAGTCAGTCGTGGCTAACTAAATCCCTGAATAGGGAGATATGTTTACAATGTACAACATCACGGAACAACAACAATATATAGGGATGTTTCCAACAGACATATTTCTTACTGAACTGCCTTGATTTTGTGCCCTTTCTGCATCAGCTGATGGTGATGCTTACAGCTTTTGGATAATTCTACTGGATCCTGAAGATGTTCACAGGGAGGGCACTAGCTGATGGTATGTTCAGAGAAGGATTGAGTCTGCACTTGTTTGCAGAGATGACATGTCCTGACAAGATATACACAGGCAACCATATGATAGTGTTGATGATGCAAGATTGAACAATATATTGGCTTGTTTAGCTTCTGTTATCAGAATCTGCATCTTGTGTGGTACTGTTTCATCACGGATCTAACACAGCTCTGAATCTGTCAAGCAAAAAGTAACATCATCAGACAACCAAGGGACATGGGCAATTTCACACAACATGCAGGATATTTGCGATTTTAGTTGCTCGACATGACAACAATGGAGGACCTCATCGTGGCACAATCCGGCCAAGAGTTCACGCCGCCGCAGCCGACGACCAATAGCTCGCGCCGCCGTCGCCGGAGACCAAAGATCTCGCGCCGCAGCCGCCGGAGACCAAGAGCTCGCGAGCGCCGCCCGCGTACGACTTAGCACGCTGACCCTCGCCAATGTCACGCCGCCGCTGATCTTGGGGAACATCCTCTCCGCCGCCAGCAGTCGGCCGTCGCCGTCGCGTCGCCCGGGAGAGAAAGGGGATGAGCGGACGGTCTGGCTGTTGTGCGCGAGTAATTTTTCTGCTGTTTTCTGCTCAAGAGGGGTGGGCTGTGGGGATGAAGTGGACGTTTCCACATCAGCGCGTATCGCTTGGTCCGTAGCAGCGGCCCGTAAGTGTAGCATTATCGTTTCCTATCCATCTCATCTCACTCACACCGTCACACAGACACAGTTACACTGCTGCAGATACTTCACTGCTACTGCCAGTTCACTTCCCTCGGATCTCCGCCGAGATGTCGACGGTGACCCGTGCCTACCTCGATCAGAAGCTCGCCGCCGCCAGGCGCTGCTCCAGAGGTAACAAAAAGGAACGATATGATGTCGCGCTAGTTTACCATGCCGGCAATGCCCTTGCCCTTCTGTTCTAGTAGTACATTGCATTGCAGCTTTGTGTGGTACTGGTACTGTCTGCTGAAACATGTCTGTGGAACTGCAGAGGCCGCCGTGGCGGGAGCCAAGGCCGCGGCCGTCGCCACCGTCGCTGCCGCAGTACCTACAGTAAGTAGCCATTCAGTTCTTTGACGAAATCCTTGCACGGTTCATAGCATGTCTCATGGATGCGTTACCTGTAACTTCAGCTGGCGAGCGTGAGGATGCTGCCGTGGGCGAGGGCGCACCTGAGCCCCATAGGCCAGGCGCTCATCATCTCCACCGTCGCTGGGATGGCCTACTTCATCGTCGCCGACAAGACCATCCTCTCCATGGCCAGGAAGCACTCCTTCGACGACGCGCCAGACCACCTCAAGAACACCTCCTTCCACTAATTAGCCCACAATAGATCCATTAGTGGCGCGCAATAAGATACTCCCTCTGTCCGGAAATACTTGTCAAAAAAATGAATGTATCTAGTCGTATTTTAGTTTTAGATACATTCATTTTTACCCGTTTTCGTGACAAGTATATTCGGACGGAGGGAGTACTACTATTACTAGTAGTATAATGTTCAACAATTATGTGACATCACGCGAGGCTTGCAGACAGCGAGTGCTGTACTGCGCTGCTCTGCGTGTAGAAGCACTAATCTCATGTATCCGTGTATCCAGCCAGTAATCTTGAATTAATAATAACCTGCATTTGTACAACTCGGGTTGGCCATACCATCACACGACTTACATTTTCTTGTTTGTGACTGTCATTTGACATGCGGCGGTCGCTCTGTGGCAGAGCATGCACAAGACCGAAATAACACTACTACTACATTCTTTGATCCTCTATTCCTCCCCTGTTCCGCGATGCACGCCAGGATCATGTCACCTCACTTGTTTAAAATCTTTTGATGGGTTTTAAAAGATGGGGTGACAAATGAAGGAAGGTTTATTAATAAAGGAACAAAAGGAAATAATTATTATAGGATAACTAGTCGTACATTTATCCTCATTGAAAAAATAGTCGTACGTTTTGAAACGCCACTCATGTACTAGCGGAGTCCCGCCTTTGACTTAGAGAGGTATTTCTTGCTAGAGATAAGGACCTGTATCAGTTTGCACGATGGTTCAGCTGTAATTTCTCTCATAAATCGGATACAAATGAGGGCCCTTTGCGGGCATCCAAACAACACCTACGATCGTTTCTGATCATGTTGGCACACCCAAACTCCGTCCTATCTCGCCAAACGGGGGCCCTTCGCGGGTATCCAGACAACACCCACGACCGCTTCTGATCATGTTGGCACACCCAAACTCCGTCCTACCTCGCCTGCACACTTTCTCGCTCGGCGCTATCTGTCCACATTCATGTCGCTGTAGAACGGCCGCTTCACATTGAAGCCGACCCAGAGCGAACACGACCTCTCACTGCCTCCGCAACTGAAATGGCGCGCCGGCCGAGGGCGTCGCCCGCTGCCCGTCCGGCTGAATACGCCTCCTCACTGCATTCAAACGGCTGCAAACTGCTCGCCTTCCTCCATTAAACTCGTGCATGTGCTAAGATATCTACTCTTGCTGGATCAAGAAGGAGAGGACGCCGCCAAGCCGTACGTGTGCTAAACTCAGAGGTGCCGCACGTGTGGTACGTGTGCTAAAGGAAAACCACGTGGCATGAGCCAGCTCCAGGGGCCTGGAGCCCTTTAGTACCGGTTGGTAAGACCAACCGGTACTATAAGGTTTGGTTTTTTTTTAGTTTTATGATTTCTTTTTCATTTTATTTTGTGTTTCCATTTTAATTCTTTTTCTTTTGCTGGTATTTTACGATATATAGAATTTCTAGTAGAACCAATCATGCATATATATATCATCAATGTCTCACAAACCATCATATTAATTAATTCACACATACACACATGTATAGCTATATACAATTTCTCCTACATATGCATGTTGCCTTCGGAGCCAGTGGCATTAGCCTAATTGGTGCCTTCGGAGCACGATGACAATTGGAAGTGGTTTTCATGGGGGCGGTAGCAGGTAATAGTATTCTCCCTTTGGATTTATGACCTGGTCGAGCAAAAATCCCGCTATTTCCTCTTGAAGTGCTTCTACGCGCTCCATTTCTAAGAGCTTCTCCCGCACCTTTCTGAACTGTTAAGAAGGAGATCAATATGCATGTGTATTAGTTGTGTGACTAGATATCGATAATGGTGTAAAAATTGTGAATAGTGTTTTGACAAGCGTACCCATTCCTGTCTTTGAGATCTGCTCCTTTCGGATGCCATCATGTGAATGTTCTCGCAAACGCAGAATGCACACAGATCAGTCCCCTGCGCCTGCTTCAGGGCCTTTACGAGAATGGAATTTGATCAGATAATAATTAATCAAGCATGATAATTAAAGAGATGGCAGCTAACTAGCTAGCTAGTACTACTTAATTACTTACCTTGGATCTTCCCCATTTAAGCTTTTCTTTCCATTCGCCTTCCGTGACGCTGATGAACCTTGCCCAAGCCATGCCCGCCGACAAAGAAAATAAATAAAGGGGTTATTAAATAGTTCATATCATGAAATGACAAACTAAATAGGCCGAGATATATAGTTAATAATGATTGAAATTACCTGTTGACTATCCCAAACAAGATGTTATAGTCAGTTTTTTCTTTGAGTAGTGAGTCCAGTATTTCAACTGTTCGGCGTCAACTTTAATGATACACAAGACCCAGTGATATCTGCATGCACACACGTTTGCATGTCTTAATTAAGCGGGCATATGTAAGAAAAAATATGTAGCTAGCTAGTAGGCAAAAACAGAAAATTTGTAGTACAAGACAGTGTGACTCACTGGAAGTTGTAAGGAAGTAGTATATCTTCATTGTATTTGAGGCGCTTCAAGAACTCTAGCATGCTGTCCTCTACGGCCTTTTGATGACGTGCATCTATTTTCCATGTGTATTTATTAACGGTGTTTGGGTCAATGAACCCAATGCCATAGCGTCCACCTTTTCTCATTTCATACATCTTTATCCTGCATATAATACCACAGAAAAGAATATAGTGAGGATAATTACAGGTAATGATTGATCAAAAGGATCACTACAGCTAGCTTGAGACTTAAATTACAGAAAGAAATCACTTACAGACAATAGCAACTGACGATAGATTTGTCGAGTGCGTCTTGATTGTATAACTGAAACAGTTCAGAATACTCAACGGACACAGCTTTCTCATGGTAGTAATGCTCCTCCTTGACATTCACCATGAGGGACAATCGATCGGAAATCTTGGTAATGTTCATGTACCATTGATGCAATTCATACATTCTCGTTGGGAGGTTCTTGACCTTGTCTGGCTCGACCAAAGGTTGGCCCCGGACATATTTCCGTTTTATTTCATCCTCTCTAAGCACAGGCATGGGCTCGATCTCGAGGAGTTGTCCAACAGCGATTTTGAGAACTTCAGCCTGCAGTATATGCTCCTCCGTTATTACCACATTGCCCACCTTAGGAACGTAAACTGTTTGCCCACAATAATATTGGGCGCGCGTACTGTCACGTGTTGTTGGCACAACAAGCAAGGGGATCGATTGCGCCGCCTGTTCTCCCAGCTGGGGAATGGTTTTCCCGCATTTTTTGACAACTGCTTCTTGTTTGCTCGATCCCGAGCTCGCCTCCTTACGTAGACGTGCTCGATTTAACTTCCTGATGTGACGCTCATAGTCTGTGTCAACAGGCTTGGGAGCTGGTGGTTAAGCCATACGAATGAAGTGGTCAACCGTTTCCTCAGGCACTTTCTCCCTTGGCGGCGATGGCGGTTTCGGTGCAAAATGGGCTTCCACCTCGGACTTCGATATGGCTGCGATTTCCTCCTCGGACCTGTCATAAGCCCTCTGCGGAAGAGGCGTGAGGCTTGGACCATATTTATATCGCTTGCCTCCGCCTGTACTTCCTGTACTACCTCGACTCGTACCGCTACGCACCATAGCTGCGGGGTGTCTCTTCTGTGATTGTTGAGGCGGCGGAGACGGCTGACGGGGCTGAGTTGGACGAGGAGGAGTGGCCGCCTGAAGCTGTGCCGGACTTGGAGGAGGAGTGGCCTGAGGTTGTGCCGGACTTGGAGGAGGAGTGGACGTCTGACGCTGTAGCGGACTTGGAGGAGGAGGAGTGGCCTGACACTTTGCCGGACTTGGAGGAGGAGTGGCCTGACACTTTGCCGGACTAGGTGGACTTGCAGGAGCGGTAGACTGCTGACTCGGTGGCGGACTTCGATGAGGAGTCGGCTGACGCGGTGTCGGTGGCCTTCGAAAGATGATGCAATCCTTTTTCCATAGGATGATACGATGTTTGGCATCTCCGAGAAAGTGCTCGTCGTCACCTCTAGGATAGTCAAGCTCTAGCTCCGAATATGGGTCCACCACCTCATCAACCAAGACACGAGCATAGCCCGCTGGAATCGGGTTGCAATGGAAGGTTGCCTTGGGGGGATTTGTAAAAGCAATGGCATCCGCCACCTTCATGGATATGTTCTTCATTTTGACGTGTAGCTCGTAGCTAGTGTTCTCCATGATGTCATCCACGGGGTATCTACCCAGCATTGCGTCATCTGGGGCGGAACCCACGCTGCTTCTCGGCATGGATGGGGCAGTGCTATCCAATGCTGGATCATTCGCTAGCTGCTGCAGCTGCTGAGACCCCCTTTGCTGGGTAAGTGAGTCGATCTGCTCCTGCTACCGCTGGAATTTGACTACCAATTCTGCTTGACTTGCTTCTAGGCCTTGAAGGCGTTCATAGTCCCGCTTCCTCTGCTCCTCCTCCATCTTCCTCTTCTTCTCCTCCGCAATCTTCTTTCTCGCACGGGTTCTGTAGTCGGTGTTCCAGTCTGAAAACCCCTCATACCATGGAATAGCGCCCTTGTCTCGTGTTCTTCCCGGGTGTTCAGGATTTCCCAGGGCACGCGTAAGCTCGTCGTTCTCTCTATTGGGCTGGAACACCCCCGATCGTGCCTCTTCTATTGCAACAAGTATCGCATCGTCGGCTCCCTTCAGACTTGCCCTCGTCGAAACATTGCCTGTCTTCGGGTCCAACTCCCCCCCATGCGCATAGAACCAAGTCCTGACCCTGGGGGGCCAGCTCTTAGTAACCGGAGTGGCACCTGCATCCTCCATCTCTTTCTCAGACTTATCCCACTTAGGCATTGCCACCGCATAGCCACCTGGCCCCAGCTTATGGAACTTATCCTTTTTTTCGGCATTCTTCTTGTTTATTCTCGACCGTTCCTTAGCTAATTCCGAATCCTTGAATTTCACGAAATCGTCCCAATGAGCACGTTGGTTCTCTAGTGTTCCCTCGAATACTGGAGTCTTCCTTCCTCCCTTGACGTACTTGTCCCATTCACGATTCTTGTGGTTCTTGAATGCAACCGCCATCTTCCTAAGAGCAGCGTCCTTGACTTTCTGCACATCTGCTTCTGTGAAATGATCTGGTAGGGTGAAATGTTCCATGAGAGTATCCCAAAGCAGATCTTTTTGATTCTTGTCGACAAAAGTAAAATATGGACGTGGAGCAGCATTCTCTTTGCCTTTTTGTCTTTTGTCTTTTGCTGGCTCTCTCCATTCTTGAAGGGAGATCGGGAGTTGGTCCTTCACAAGAACTCCGTACTGACGAATGAACTTGTCCGCAATCTTCTTAGGCGCTAATGGTTCGCCATTAGGTCTGACTGCCTCGATATTATACTTTACGCCCTCCTTCAACTTTTTGTTCGGGCCTTGTTTCGTCCTTTTGCCTGAAGATTTGCTCGACCCGGATGGCTGAAAGAACAAAGATCGATTCGTTAATATATCTTCAAGTCATTTAAAACATGTGATGATCACCAGATACCTGCTTATATAAATATATATACCTCGCCGGTCTTTGTTGTTTCAGGATCAACATGTTCTTCGTCATCGTCATAATCGTAGTTCATGACTTCATCAATTCGGTCGTCGCGATCGAATATCATATCACCCTCTCCGGTGTTGTTTAGAAATTCAGAGCCGTCATAATCTTCTTCATTCTGATCATCATCTGGCCCGCGTATCATATCGAACATGGTTTGTTCTCCCTCTCTGTCGGTATTGTCTGCCATAGCTTTTATTTAACTAATTCAAAAGAAATATAAAACAATTTAGTATTCAAATTACATCGTCTCGAATAATAGATATAATCTCGAATATTTCGTCTAGAATAATAGATATAATATCAAATACATCGTCTCGAATAATATATAATATTAAATAGTACATCACTGGCTAGCTAATTAAAGATCGAATACTACAGAAGAATTTAGGACACTCGTGGTTCCTGCGGCGCGGGCGGTGGACACCCAAAGAGAAGGAACCCTCACAGGATCATAGCTGAAGTGAGATCCCCGAAGATACTGCCAGGTATTGGAGAACCTGCCGCCCTCTAACGCAACCATGTAGCGATGGACATGCTCGTCCTCCTCCCTGACACGGCGACGTACCACCTCCGGCGGGGCCGGGTCCCTCCGCACCGAAACTGGCCCACGCGAACGCCACCAAACGAGATCAGGGTCGACGACGGGACCCGGGGCCGGGTTCCTCATCAAGCGGCGCGCCCCTCCAGGCAGCACCTCCCAGTGCCAGCCCGGCGGAGCCCAGTCCCGGACATGGGTCGGCTGGACGTCGTCGCGGACGGGTCGACGGCGAGGATGCGGGCCGGGCATCGTCGAGAACAAATACTAGCTATATGCCTGCAAAAAGTAATAATTTTTTAATGATTGGATTTTGATAACTAAAATTTCTAACATTTCTACTATTTCAAAAATCTATATACTATTTCATACTAATTAAGCATCTAACACTAAAAATAGAAAACACAACTTCTATACATCCATTATAAAACTGAAAAACAACATTATATAAAAAATTTCCATACTAATTAAACACTAATTATATCCATCTAACATGCATTCATACATATATAATAGTGAAAAAATAATAATCTAAACTAATTAAGCATACAAAATACGTATATACTAATTAAACACTAAATAATCTAAACTAATTAAACATACAAAATACATATGTACGTGTGTGTGTGTGTGTGTGTGTGTTCATGCATGCTTGTGTGTGTGTGTATGGGCTCGGGGAGGGGCGGCGCCCATGGTGGCCGCCG
>NC_057803.1:670233532-670239632 GCF_018294505.1 Triticum aestivum
CCGGTACTAAAGGGGTCGCGCTGCCACCCCAAAGTTTAGTCCCACCTCGCCGGGCGAAGGGCAGCCGCACTGGTTTATAAACCCAGCCACGGCTAGAACTTCGAACTCCTCTATATAGCTAGCAGGCTTGTGGGCCTAAACTCTGCGCGCTGCCCTGTGAGTCTGCTGGGCCTTTAAGGCCTGTAATTACACACCTGTGGCCTATCAGGCCCACAGGGCAGCACCCCAATTTTTTGTCTGTCGGTATCATCCAAACAGTGCGTGCATCCGTGGTATCCCTTGTTTGTCTGTCCTGAAAGGTTACTGAGAGCAGGCCAATCATTGATGGTCACGAACAGCAATGCCTTTAAGTCAAATTCTTCCTGTTTGTGCTAATCCCATGCACGTACACCTGTTCCATTCCACAGTTGTAAGAGTTCTTCAACTAATGGCCTTAGGTACACATCAATATCGTTGCCGGGTTGTTTAGGGCCTTGGATGAGCACTGGCATCATAATGAACTTCCGCTTCATGCACAACCAAGGAGGAAGGTTATACAAACATAGAGTCACAGGCCAGGTGCTATGGTTGCTGCTCTGCTCCCCAAAAGGATTAATGCCATCTACGCTTAGACCAAACCATACGCTTCTTGCGTCATCTACAAACTCCTTCCCGTACTTTCTTTCGATTTTTCTCCACTGCGACCCGTCAGCGGCTACTCTCAACTTTCCGTCTTCCTTACGGTCTCCTCTGTGCCATCGCATCACCTTGGCATGCTCTTTGTTTTGGAACAAACGTTTCAACCGTGGTATTATAGGAGAATATCACATCACCTTGGCAGGAATCTTCTTCCTGGGGCGCTCGCCCTCGACATCACCATGCTCATCGCGGCTGATCTTATAGCGCAATGCACCACATACCGGGCAAGCGTTCAAATCCTCGTACTCACCGCGGTAGAGGATGCAATCATTAGGGCATGCATGTATCTTCTGCACCTCTAACCCTAGAGGGCAGACAACCTTCTTTGCTTCGTACGTACTCTCGGGCAATTTGTTGTCCTTTGGAAGCATATCCTTTATCATTACCAGCAACTTTCCAAATCCCTTGTCAGATACACCATTCTCTGCCTTCCATTGCAGCAATTCTAGTGTGGTGCCCAGCTTTTTCTTGTCACCTACGCAATTCGGGTACAACAATTTTTTGTGATTCTCTAACATGCGCTGCAACTTCTTCTTCTCCAAATCACTTGCGCAGTTTCTCTTTGCATCGGCAATGGCCCGACCTAGATCATCAACGGGCTCATCTGATGCCTCTTCTTCATCTTCTTCCCGCATTGCCGGCTCAGCTTCTTCCCGCATTACCAGCTCAGCTTCTTCCCCCATTGTTGTATCATCGTATTCAGGGAACCCATGGCCAGGATAGCTGTCGTCGTCCTCTTCTTCTTCATTGTCTTCCATCATAACCCCTCTTTCTCCGTGCTTGGTCCAAACATTATAGTGGGGCATGAAACCGGACTCAAACAGGTGGACGTGAATGGTTCTTGACGTAGAGTAATTGCGACCATTCTTACAGCCAGCACATGGACAAGGCATAAAACCACCCGCCCGCTTGTTTGCCTCAGCCGCAAGCAGAAAAGTATGCACGCCCTCAACGAACTGGGGAGAGCATCGGTCATCGTACATCCATTGCCGGCTCATCTTCATTACACAACACCGAATAGACCAAATTAATACAAGTTCATACAACACTTAAATGCAACAAACAAATAACTCTCTAGCTAAAGCATTTAAATGCAACAACAAATGCGATCAAGATCGCAACTAAGGTAACAATTGATCCAACAGCATAATGATACCAAGCCTCACTATCAATGGCATATTTTCTAATCTTTCTAATCTTCAAGCGCATTTTCTCCTTCTTGATCTTGTGATCATCGACGACATCGGCAACATGCAACTCCAATTCCATCTTCTCCCATCAATTCTTTTCAATTTTTCTTTCAAGTACTCGTTTTCTCTTTCAACTAAATTTAACCTCTCGACAATAGGGTCGGTTGGAACTTCCGGTTCACATACTTCCTAGATAAAAATATCTATGTCAACTTGATGGGCATAATTTGTCATAAACACGAAATGCAACAAATAGTTTTAAAAGAGAATATACCACATCCGAATCATAACAAGGACGAGGGCCGACGGGGACGGATATCAAAACCATGGCACTATGTATAACAAATAACATACGGGTAAGATAATTATTATACGAGTAACTATATATCCAAATCACACAAACATCAATTTTTTATAGAAAATTTCATGAACAAGAGGCTCACCACAAGGTGGTGCCGGCGACGGGACGGTGCGGGCGATCGATGGTGGTTACGACGGAGATTTAGAAGGCACTAAGTAAACCACACCTACATATGCAAAATAAGTGTTATTTTAACCTCAAATTGCATATAAATCAAATACTAGCACATATATATATTTCCTCCCAAATTACTAAACTCACAAATTAATAACTATATAAAGCATTGCAAGATCTAATCTAGCAATGAGAGATGAAAGGACAAAGTTGCTAACCTTTGTGATCATTTGAATGGATGGGGGGCTTCAAATCTTAACAATTTTTGGGCAAAATGTGTGATAAGCTCGAGAGGAAAAGGGGAAGAACAGAGAGGAGAGGGGAAAGGGAAAGAACAGAGCGAGCTCGGGTGGATGAAGGATTTATGTAGGACGACCTTTAGTACCGGTTCGTGCCAAGAACCGGTACTAAAGGTGCTGGAGGGGGCCCAGACTGACAACATCCTGCCACCACTCTCATTAGTACCGGTTCGTGGCACGAACCGGTGCTAAAGGTTAGCCACGAACCGGTACTAATGAGAGCGGCCCGGCTAGCCGTTGGAACCGGCACTAATGTATACATTTGTGCCGGCTCAAATACAAACCGGCACTAATGTGCTTCACGTTTGACCCTTTTTCTACTAGTGTTCGTAGGATTTTTTTTTTTTGATTTTCATGCTTCGTTCCCCATCACAAGAACGCTCGCCCGAGACTCCGTGCTCATTGTGTCAGACACGGCGCCGCAGTCACTGTCCACCGTAATCGTGAGGCACAATGTAACTGTGTGTGTTAAGTGTACGGGTTAGCTCTTAATCATATCCTGCGTAAACAATCAAACACCGTGTGGCTGCGTTAGCCGAGCCAATGCAGTTAACCAAACGCCATGCTAAAAATTTCTCTCCTAAGAGCATCTACAGCAGGACCTCTCAAACACGCCTAATACGCCCGGGCGGGCTGCCCGATCGCTGTCCGGTCATGTTTTTTCGACCCAGACAGACTCCTCAAATGGGTCTCAAAAGCCCGGGCTGACCGACACCCCCATATCCAGCCCAAATATGGGGCGGATATGGGGGCGCCCGGGCACACCCGCCACGTCGGACCCGACCCATGCTGACCCACCCGACCCCACTTATATTCGCCCTCATCCGCTCATCAGAGCAAACCCTAGATACTTCACTCCACTCCACTCCCTTCCCCTCCCCTCAGCCACCTGAACTCGTCTCCAGCATGGCAGGCAGCGGATCGGACTCTGACCAGTCCGGATCCGTCGACTGGGGTGTCATCCCGTATGGGTTGGAGGAGGCAATGACAGTCCGCATTGCACTCCGCCGCTACCGGGAGGACAACGCCCGGTGGACGGACAGATCCGTCCGCCGCGACGCCATAGCGTTGGCTCATCGGGCACTGGGGTCCTCTGGTGCTGCATCCTCGCGGTCCTGGTAGCCGGAACACCTCTCTTCCCTATCACCTGTCAGGCAGACTATGAGTCCCACCAGGTACGGGCGGCCTGCCGTAGGAACTAGAGGATAAGGGCCGGCGAGGCCTGTATCACGGCGGAAACGGCGGCAGCTGATGCGGCGGTGCGGGCGGCCGCAGAGGAGGAAACCATCTGCGCTCGCATTGTGCAAAAACGGCAGCGGAGGAACACGCGCGCCCTCGCCCGGGAGCAGAATCAGGCGGTCCGTGCCATGGCTGGACTGCCAACGAAGGGGGACAACGACGGCGAGGACAGCTCCGGCGACGAGCAGATCCGGCTCAATCTGTACTGCGTCTTCGACCGATACTTCCGCAAGAAGGACGGCAAGGGCGCCGGGAAGGGCAAGGGCAGCCGTGGATGAATTCCATCGTAGCCAAACATGCCAAATTTTGGTAGCCCGATGGCATGTTTTGTGTAGTGTGATGAAGTAGGCGGACAATGGGTGTGCATCGACGTAATTGCATGAGTTTGTATGGATTTGAGATATGGTAATTAAGATGTCTGGATATGAATTGCATTTTTTAAGGAGTGACCGATCAGTACCCGCGGACACATTCGGGCGCGTCAGCGGGCGTTTGAGGGGCCGTATGTGCCAAGTCCCGTTGTAGATGCCCCTTATCCCCGCTTTTCCCTCTTTCTTTCTCTTGATCGGTTGGTGGCGAAATGTCCGAAGGTGCGAACCTACCACTAGTAGTTTCCCGGCAGGGAACGACGCCGGCGGAAGTAGCGAACCGCTCGCGGAGTTTGCCGGGTTTTGCTGGCGGAAAACTGGGAGCGCCAAAACGGAGGGCACACCGCACTCCTCTCGCGCACATGCTGCTCCTGGTCTAGTGTTATCCTACGCACGCTCCCTGCCCTGCCAACCCAGATCGATCGATGACTCCTCTTATCCAGTTGCAGTTGCGTGGAGTGCACGTGAGATGGTTTTTGTATGACCAACGAGGCACGGGCGGCGCCACCTGTGCTCTGCCGCAGCGCCGACCGACCCCGCCCGCCCGCCCGCCGGTATCGCCAGCTCGCCTGAACCACCGCCCAGAACCACGGTCTCGCTTCCCTTCCCACCGTATCAAATCGTCTTCTTGCGCGCACGCCGGTTGCCGGTTTCCTGCAGCCTATATAAATCCGGCCACAACACATTTCCTATCCATCTCTTCTCACACTGTCACAGTCACACTACTACTGCTCATACTTCACTGCTTCTACCAGTTCACATCATTCGGATCTCAGGCCAAGATGTCGACGGTAAACCGCGCCGACCTCGACCAGAGGCTCGCCGCCGCCAACCGCTGCTCCAGAGGTAACAAAATCGCTATCTTGCTCCGCCGGTCCTCCAAGGCACATTGCAGCTTTCTGTACTGTCTCTGCTGAAACTTGATCCTAACTACTATGTCTCTGTTGATCCGGAACTGCAGAGGCTGCCATGGCGGGAGCCAAGGCTGCCGCCGTCGCCACCGTCGCTGCCGCAGTCCCCACCGTGAGTACTTCCACTGAAACACAACCATTCACCCTGCACCATAAGTACATTTATTTATCTCATCCGTGCGATTTTTGTTGCCTTTCTCCGCAGCTGGCGAGCGTGAGGATGCTGCCGTGGGCAAAGGCGCACCTGAACCCTACCGGGCAGGCCCTGATCATCTCCACCGTCGCCGGAATGGCCTACTTCATCGTCGCCGACAAGACCATCGTTTCCATGGCCAGGAAGCACTCCTACGAGGACGCGCCGGACCACCTCAAGAACACCTCCTTCAACTAGTTAGACAGTAGATCCATTAGTAGTAAATAGTGCGAAATAAACTGCACGCCGGCCTGCAACTACAAGTGTCTGCGGATTCAACTAGGGAGGCGATCAGGCGAGGCTTGCAGGCCTACTGCTCTTCTCTGCGTGCGAGAACTTATCTGATGAAGTAATCATCATGTATCCAGCCAGTCATCTTGAATTAATAATAACTTGCATTTGTACAACTCAGGTTTACCCATCATCACCCATCTTACATTTTCTTGTTTGTGGTTATCATTTGACATGTGCCAGTGTCAGAGCATGCAGAACACTGAAGTAAGGCCAACTCCACCGCGTGACCCATCTGTGACCCATCCGGACGTCCGATTTTGTCCGTATGGGTAGCGAAAAAGCGGACGTCCGGCCCCCGGACAGTGCTCGAACGCATCCGCGCCCAGCGCGTCCAGGACCCAAACATGTCCGTCCCGCCCAGCTTCGTCGCCTCCTCCTGCAGGACCAGCCCGCGCCCTGGTGGCCGGCGCCGCACGCACCCCGCCCGGCCTGCGCCCCGGGGGCTGGCGCCGC